>NC_057808.1:106084443-106116943 GCF_018294505.1 Triticum aestivum | reverse complement strand
CATGGCCTCGGAACACACGCAATACACTTAGGTTGACTTGACGAGCCTAGCATGTACCGACATGGCCTCGGAACACGGAAGACCGAAAGGTCGAGCATGAGTCGTATAGAAGATACGATCAACATGGAGATGTTCACCGATCTTGACTAGTCCGTCTCACGTGATGATCGGACACGGCCTAGTTAACTCGGATCATGTTTCACTTAGATGACTGGAGGGATGTCTATCTGAGTGGGAGTTCATTGTATAATTTGATTAGATGAACTTAATTATCATGAACTTAGTCTAAAATCTTTACAATATGTCTTGTAGATCAAATGGCCCACGTTGTCCTCAACTTCAACGCGTTCCTAGAGAAAACCAGGCTAAAAGATGATGGCAGCAACTATACGGACTGGGTCCGGAACCTGAGGATCATCCTCATAGCTGCCAAGAAAGATTATGTCCTAGAAGCACCGCTAGGTGAAGCACCCATCCCAGAGAACCAAGACGTTATGAACACTTGGCAATCACGTGCTGATGATTACTCCCTCGTTCAGTGCGGCATGCTTTACAGCTTAGAACCGGGGCTCCAAAAGCGTTTTGAGAAACATGGAGCATATGAGATGTTCGAAGACCTGAAAATGGTTTTCCAAGCTCATGCCCGGGTCGAGAGATATGAAGTCTCCGACAAGTTCTTCAGTTGTAAAATGGAGGAAAATAGTTCTGTCAGTGAGCACATACTCAGAATGTCTGGGTTACACAACCGCTTGTCTCAGCTGGGAGTGAATCTCCCGGATGACGCGGTCATTGACAGAATCCTTCAGTCGCTTCCACCAAGCTACAAGAGCTTTGTGATGAACTTCAATATGCAGGGGATGGAAAAGACCATTCCTGAGGTATATTCAATGCTGAAATCAGCGGAGGTGGAGATCAAAAAGGAGCATCAAGTGTTGATGGTGAATAAAACCACTAAGTTCAAGAAAGGCAAGGGTAAGAAGAACTTCAAGAAAGACGGCAAGGGAGTTGCCGCGCCCGGAAAACCAGTTACCGGGAAGAAGCCAAGGAATGGACCCAAGCCTGAGACTGAGTGCTTTTATTGCAAGGGAAGTGGTCACTGGAAGCGGAACTGCCCCAAATACTTAGCGGACAAGAAGGCCGGCAACACCAAAGTTATATGTGATATACGTGTAATTGATGTGTACCTTACCAGTACTCGTAGTAGCTCCTGGGTATTTGATACCGGTGCGGTTGCTCATATTTGTAACTCAAAACAGGAGCTGCGGAATAAGCGGAGACTGGCGAAGGACGAGGTGACGAAGCGCGTCGGGAATGGTTCCAAGGTCGATGTGATCGCCGTCGGAACGCTACCTCTGCATTTACCTACGGGATTAGTTTTAAACCTCAATAATTGTTATTTAGTGCCAGCTTTGAGCATGAACATTGTATCTGGATCTCGTTTAATTCGAGATGGCTACTCATTTAAATCCGAGAATAATGGTTGTTCTATTTATATGAGAGATATGTTTTATGGTCATGCCCCGCTGGTCAATGGTTTATTCTTGATGAATCTCGAACGTGATGTTACACATATTCATAGTGTGAATACCAAAAGATGTAAAGTTGATAACGATAGTCCCACATACTTGTGGCACTGCCGCCTTGGTCACATTGGTGTCAAACGCATGAAGAAGCTCCATGCAGATGGACTTTTGGAGTCTCTTGATTACGAATCATTTGACACGTGCGAACCATGCCTCATGGGTAAGATGACCAAGACTCCGTTCTCCGGAACAATGGAGCGAGCAACCAACTTATTGGAAATCATACATACTGATGTGTGCGGTCCAATGAGTGTTGAGGCTCGCGGTGGCTATCGTTATGTTCTCACTCTCACTGATGATTTAAGTAGATATGGGTATGTCTACCTAATGAAACACAAGTCTAAAACCTTTGAAAAGTTCAAGGAATTTCAGAGTGAGGTTGAGAATCAATGTGACAGGAAAATAAAGTTCCTGCGATCAGATCGTGGAGGGAAATATTTAAGTCACGAATTTGGCACACACTTAAGGAAATGTGGAATCGTTTCACAACTCACGCCGCCTGGAACACCTCAGCGAAATGGTGTGTCCGAACGTCGTAATCGCACTCTATTGGATATGGTGCGATCTATGATGTCTCTTACCGATCTACCGCTCTCATTTTGGGGCTATGCTTTAGAGACTGCCGCATTCACTTTAAATAGGGCTCCGTCGAAATCCGTTGAGACGACACCGTATGAATTATGGTTTGGGAAGAAACCTAAGCTGTCATTTCTAGAAGTTTGGGGATGCGATGCTTATGTCAAGAAACTTCAACCTGAAAAGCTCGAACCCAAGTCGGAATAATGCGTCTTCATAGGATACCCTAAGGAAACCATTGGGTATACCTTCTACCTCAGATCCGAAGGCAAGATCTTTGTTGCCAAGAACGGGTCCTTTCTGGAGAAAGAGTTTCTCTCGAAAGAATTAAGTGGGAGGAAAGTGGAACTTGATGAGGTGATAGTCACCCCTTCCGAACCGGAAAGTAGCGCAACGCGGGAAGATGTTCCTGTGGTGCCTACACCGACTGGGGAGGAAGTTAATGATGATGATCATGAAGCTTCGGATCAAGTTACTGCTGAACTTCATAGGTCCACAAGGACACGTTCCGCACCAGAGTGGTACGGCAACCCTGTCCTGGAAATCATGTTGTTACACAACGGTGAACCTTCGAACTATGAAGAAGCGATGGCGGGCCCGGATTCCGACAAATGGCTAGAAGCCATGAAATCCGAGATAGGATCCATGTATGAAAACGAAGTATGGACTTTGACTGACTTGCCTGATGATCGGCGAGCCATAGAAAATAAATGGATCTTTAAGAAGAAGACAGACGCGGATGGTAACGTGACCATCTATAAGGCTCGACTTGTCGCTAAGGGTTATCGACAAGTTCAAGGGGTTGACTACGATGAGACTTTCTCACCCGTAGCGAGGCTGAAGTCCGTCCGAATCATGTTAGCAATTGCCGCATTCTATGATTATGAGATATGGCAAATGGACGTCAAAACGACATTCCTTAACGACTTTCTTAAGGAAGAATTGTATATGATGCAGCCGGAAGGTTTTGTCGATCCTAAGAATGCTAACAAGGTATGCAAGCTCCAGCGCTCCATCTATGGGCTGGTGCAAGCATCTCGGAGTTGGAACATTCGATTTGATGAGATGATCAAAGCGTTTGGGTTTACACAGACTTATGGAGAAGCCTGTGTTTACAAGAAAGTGAGTGGGAGCTCTGTAGCATTTCTCTTATTATATGTGGATGACATACTATTGATGGGAAATGATATAGAATTCTTGGAAAGTATAAAGGCCTATTTGAATAAGTGTTTTTCAATGAAGGACCTTGGAGAAGCTGCTTATATATTAGGCATCAAGATCTATAGAGATATATCAAGACGCCTCATTGGTCTTTCACAGAGTACGTACCTTGACAAGATATTGAAGAAGTTCAATATGGATCAGTCCAAGAAGGGGTTCTTGCCTGTATTGCAAGGTGTGCAATTAAGCACGGCTCAATGCCCGGCCATGGCAGAAGATAGAGAAAAGATGAGTGTCATCCCCTATGCCTCGGCCATAGGGTCTATTATGTATGCCATGCTGTGTACAAGACCTGATGTAAACCTTGCCGTAAGTTTGGTAGGAAGGTACCAAAGTAATCCCGGCATGGAACACTGGACAGCGGTCAAGAATATCCTGAAGTACCTGAAGAGGACTAAGGATATGTTTCTCGTTTATGGAGGTGACGAAGAGCTCGTCGTAAAGGGTTACGTCGATGCTAGCTTCGACACAGATCTGGATGACTTGAAGTCACAAACCGGATACGTGTATATTATGAATGGAGGGGCAGTAAGCTGGTGTAGTTGCAAGCAAAGCGTCGTGGCGGGATCTACATGTGAAGCGGAGTACATGGCAGCCTCAGAGGCAGCACAAGAAGCAATCTGGATGAAGGAGTTCATTACCGACCTAGGGGTGATCCCCAATGCGTCGGGCCCGATGACTCTCTTCTGTGACAACACTGGAGCTATTGCCCTTGCCAAGGAGCCCAGGTTTCACAGGAAGACCAGGCATATCAAGCGTCGCTTCAACTCCATTCGTGAAAGTGTTCAGAATGGAGACATAGATATTTGTACAGTACATACGGACCTGAATGTAGCAGATCCGTTGACTAAACCTCTCCCTAGAGCCAAACATGATCAACACCAGAACTCTACGGGTGTTCGATTCATCACAATGTAACTAGATTATTGACTCTAGTGCAAGTGGGAGACTGTTGGAAATATGCCCTAGAGGCAATAATAAATGGTTATTATTATATTTCCTTGTTCATGATAATTGTCTATTGTTCATGCTATAATTGTGTTATCCGGAAATCGTAATACATGTGTGAATACATAGACCACAACGTGTCCCTAGTAAGCCTCTAGTTGACTAGCTCGTTGATCAACAGATAGTCATGGTTTCCTGACTATGGACATTGGATGTCATTGATAACGGTATCACATCATTGGGAGAATGATGTGATGGACAAGACCCAATCCTATGCATAGCACAAAAGATCGTGTAGTTCGTTTGTTAGAGCTTTTCCAATGTCAAGTATCATTTCCTTAGACCATGAGATCGTGCAACTCCCGGATACCGTAGGAGTGCTTTGGGTGTACCAAACGTCACAATGTAACTGGGTGACTATAAAGGTGCACTACGGGTATCTCCGAAAGTGTCTGTTGAGTTGGCACGGATCGAGACTGGGATTTGTCACTCCGTATGACGGAGAGGTATCTCTGGGCCCACTCGGTAATGCATCATCATAATGAGCTCAATGTGACTAAGGAGTTAGCCACGAGATCATGCATTACGGTACGAGTAAAATGACTTGCCGCTAACGAGATTGAACAAGGTATTGGGATACCGACGATCGAATCTCGGCCAAGTAACGTACCGATTGACAAAGGGAATTGAGTACGGGATTGATTGAATCCTCGACATCGTGGTTCATCCGATGAGATCATCGTGGAACATGTGGGAGCCAACATGGGTATCCAGATCCCGCTGTTGGTTATTGACCGGAGAGGCGTCTCGGTCATGTCTGCATGTCTCCCGAACCCGTAGGGTCTACACACTTAAGGTTCGGTGACGCTAGGGTTGTAGAGATATTAGTATGCGGAAGCCCGAAAGTTGTTCGGAGTCCCGGATGAGATCCCGGACGTCACGAGGAGTTCCGGAATGGTCCGGAGGTGAAGAATTATATATAGGAAGTCCAGTTTCGGCCACCGGGAAAGTTTCGGGGGTTATCGGTATTGTACCAGGACCACCGGAAGGGTCCCGGGGGTCCACCGGGTGGGGCCACCTGTCCCGGAGGGCCCCATGGGCTGAAGTGGGAAGGGAACCAGCCCCTAGTGTGCTGGGGCGCCCCCCTTGGGCCTCCTCCTGCGCCTAGGGTTGGAAACCCTAGGGGTGGGGGGCGCCCCACTTGGCTTGGGGGGCAAGCCACCCCCCTTGGCCGCCACCCGCCCTCTGATGGGATCTCCAGGGGGCCGGCGCCCCCCAGGACCCCTATATATAGTGGGGGGGGAGGGAGGGCTGCTGTACCCTAGCCCCTGGCGCCTCCCTCTCCCCCCCTACAACACCTCTCCCTCCCGCTTGCGCTTGGCGAAGCCCTGCCGGGATCCCCGCTACTTCCACCACCACGCCGTCGTGCTGCTGGATCTCCATCAACCTCTCCTTCCCCCTTGCTGGATCAAGAAGGAGGAGATGTCGCTGCTCCGTACGTGTGTTGAACGCGGAGGTGCCGTCTGTTCGGCGCTCGGTCATCGGTGATTTGGATCACGACGAGTACGACTCCATCAACCCCGTGCACTAGAACGCTTCCGCTCGCGATCTACAAGGGTATGTAGATGCACTCCTTCCCTCTCATTGCTAGTAGACTCCATAGATGGATCTTGGTGATGCGTAGAAAATTTTAAAAATTCTGCTACGATCCCCAACAGTTTCTCCACCTCCTCGTCCTTGGCGTGGAGTTTGGCGTCGATATCCGCCTCGCATTTGGCAAGATCCTCCTCCTGGGAGTTCAGCGCCGCCTGGTGCTGAGTCCGAGTGGCCTCGGCTGCGGCGGCCAAGCTCTCCGACGTCTCCCGGGCCTTCTCGATGTCGGCCAGCTTCATGGTGAGCTCCACGTCGCGCTTGGCAAGCTCGCCCTGGGCGGCCTTCAGCTCTTCGCTAGCTTGGCGGAACCAAGTCTGCGCCTCGGCGACGCACACCTTCAGGTCCGCCTCCGCCTTGTCCACCGTTGCCATCCTGGACTTGGCCTTGTCCAGGCGGGCGCGGTGGAGCGCCTGGAGCTTCCGGAAGTTGGCGCCCATGGCCTGGAGAAGCCGCTCCTCCTAAGAGCCATCGCCACCGGTGCTCGGCTCGTCGACGACCTCAAGCCCGGCGGCAGCAAGCACCTCTTCGTCGAACACCTCTCCCTTGATGGGCGCCCTGGAGCTGGACACCCCTGGGAGGTGGATGAAGAGGTCGTCGGTCACCCTCAGATACCTGCCGGAGCTGGAGGCAGTGGAGGAGGAAGGCTGGTCATCGACCACCTCCTCCTCGGTGGCGGCCTTGCCGGCCTCCCCGGCAGGCCCCTTGCCGGGCTCCCCGGCATGCTCCTTGGCGGTGTCTTCGGCAACACCCTTGGCGATCTCCTCGGCAGCGATCTTTTCGGCCTCTGCCACAGCATCCTTGGTGACATCCTCGATGACGGCGTCTACGTCCTCCTGGTCCACCGACGGATGAACTGGATACCAAGAAGGGGATGAGACAAAGACAGGACCAAGAGCCAACAAGGAAAGAAAAAGAACAGTGATGAAAGGCGAGCGGCTTACCAGCGCCGGGCTGGGAAGCAGAGGTCCCCTCCCCGCCAACATTTGGCACCGAGGTGAAGCCACTGGTGCCCGAGTTCTCCTCCTCCTCCTCCATGTGTGTGGGCTCGGTGCTTGGCGCCCTTGCCGGGGACGCCCCTCGGGGCGGCGTGGTCGATGGGGGCGGCGTGTTGGGGGTGGCCCTCTATGGCTCCTCCTGCTGCTGTCCTCCTCCTGCGACCACGGGCAGGTCAGCACCAAGAAATCGTGCCCCCAACACATGTTGACGAGGGGTGAGCGATGAACTTACGCTGGGGGCTGCTGTCCGGGCTGCTCAACACCACCAGTGGTGCCCTCGAAGTACCCGCCGGGGCCCGCCCGCCCGCCGAAGCTTTGGCCCTCTTCACCCTCTGGGCCAGCGTCTCCGCATCCCTGCAAAGATGTAAACAAGTCAAGACAAGCGGCACAGATTGAGGAACCGGAGATGACAGAAAGGAGCAAGATACTTACTCGTCATCCACCTCCTCCTCTGTTGCTTTCCTCTTCCTCATTGGGCTGAGGGACCCGAAGTCAAAGGTGACATCTGCGTCGACGTCTGCCAGCGGAGGGGAGGGGGCGGAGTCTGCGTGCGCTTGGATGAAGAGGAGGCAGATGCTTTCTTCTTCGCCACCGCGGCCGCCACCACCTTTTTCGCCGCCGCGGCCCTCGTCTGACGCGCGGACTCCTCCAGAGACTTTGGCTGCTGCGCGGCCTTGACGGTCCGTACCGGTTCACCGGAAGTGGCCCACCGCAGGACTCACCCTCTCCCCGTGACCGGAGGGTCAACAGCCTCGGCCTCCTCCTCCGACGACTCATCGACCGCCTCCTCGACGAGAGGAGCCCCGGTGCCGGCGTTGTTGACCTCCCCAGCGGCCTCCGCCCACTGGGCGAGCTCCCTCTCCTCCGCTTCTGCCGCGACCTTGTCCTCCACGCCACCGGCGCTGCCGGACTCATCGGCAAGCTTCGCCTCCATCGCCCTGGTGGCGATGTTGTCCAGCTCCGCCTCGGTGGTGTCCTAGACAAGCCGCGGCTCGGCGGTGACGTACCCCTCATGCAAGGTGTCAAAGAACTCCTGCACTTGAATTTCCTCTGGCTCGACCCAGCTCGGGTCAAGGCCATGCGCGTTGAAGTCCGATGTTGGTCCGGCGCGAGTTGTTGCTCAGCGGGACCACTCCTGCCAGCAACTTGAACAAGGGCCCCTTGGCGACCTTGCCGGCCTTCGTGGCGGCCCTCGCGGCCTTACCGGTCCGCTCGACCTCATCGTTGCGGTTCACGTCGGGCTGGAAGAGCCGCTGGTAGAAGTGGGCGTGCCCCATCACCGTGAAGTTGTGGTCGAGGCCGGGGCGAAGCCTCATGATGTCGGCAACGTTCGTGAAGAGCCAGGCCGACCTCCCCTTGTTGTGCAGCGGAGCGATCCGGCGACGGATGAAATCCGCCCCGATCATCTCAAGGGTGAGCCCGGTCTCGGTAAGGCGAAGGATCCTGGTGGTGGCGACCGTGAGCTTCGCATCGTCGGTGTCAACATCGCTCCAGTCGCCCCGGCGAACCGGCGGCGCGTCACGGACTCGGCAAAAGTTCGGCGGGTCCTTCTCTTTAATGCAGCACCACCGGCCCCGCAATTCTTCCCACCTCTCCTTCAGGGCGCCCTCCGGGTATGCCCCCTTGGCCCGTGGGATCCAGGCGACACAACCGGAAATGGCGCCCCCCGGTTGGATTCGAGGGAAGAAGTAGTGCCGGAAGAGCGCCGTGTTGGGATGCACCCTGGCGAAGCCCTCGCAGAGGTGTGCGAAAAGAGCCATGCACGCCACGGAATTCGGAGTAAAATCCAAAAGATGGAAGCCGTAGGTGTGCATGACGTCGTTGAAGAAATCGAAGAAGGGGGGACAGAGCCCGTAGGAGAAGTAGTCGACAAAGAAAGGGTACCGATTTGAAGCGGCCTCGGCGCAATTGGCGGGGATGATGCGCGTGGCTGGATGCCGCGTCGTCTCTCCCCCTGTCTTCACCCCCCACAGGGGTTTGAAGGCCTCCCGGAGCTCGAACACGTCGACCATCAAGGGGATGTAGGCGAACTGCGTCCGCTGCGCCACCAACGCACTCTCCGGCGGCTCCGTCGCTCCGGCGTCCTTGGCCACTCCCTTGCCTTTGGTGGATTTGGGTGCCATGGCGGCTGGAGGGAGCGAGAGACAGAAGTCGGCGGAGACGCAGCCGCGGCGAGCAAAGGAGAGAGCTCGAGAAGGAGGAAGAAAGGGGGCGCCGGCTTTGAGATTGGAGAAGACGCAGGAAAGGGGGTAAAGTGAGCAGCGCGCCCGCGGTTATTCCTTTTTACGGGGAAGGCGCGGGCCGCCTCCTTTCCCATTAACTGCGATGTGACGCATGCGTGCGAGAACTGCCCCACACATGCCACCCACGTCACGCATGACCCCCTCCCACGTCGCGCGTTCAACGCGGCTCGTGGGGAAGCGCAGCAAACGAAGAATTACTGCGGTGGAAATCTGCCCCGCCCGCCCGTGCACCGTTTTGGGCCTGGCCCAACAACACATTGTGCTTCTGTGTGGCCCAGGCCCGGGGGCTCCTGTCGGTGTACAAAAGTAGGGGCTCTGTTTTGACCCCTTTACTTGTGGACGGGCAGTCAGAGCCGCGCCACGGCCGCACGTAGCAGGGCAAAGGAGGGAAGCCGGAGAGAAGCCGAAGCACAAGACGGCCAAAGCAACGCCAAGACCAAGAACACAAAGGACAGAAGGGCGAAACAGACTCCCCCGGCAAGACCCTTGCCGGGGCGGCGTGCCCGGCGCCAACGGAGTGAGCCACCCTTGAGCCCGCGGATTCCAACCCAACCAACTACATTGGAACTAGGGCTCAGGAGGCACCTCCGTGGTGGCATGCAGATCTTTGTCAAGACCATAAATATGTAAGATCAGATGAGAACCATAAGACGGCGGCCCTCAGCGGGATCCTTGCCGAGGAGATCCACAAAACCCCGGTCAAGCGCCATGCCGGGGGTGACTGCAACGCCACGGCAAGACCCTTGCCGGGCCCCCGGCAAGGCCCTTGCCAAGGGCGGCAGCGGGGCTGCAGCCAGGCCCACGTTGACCCAGACTCCACCGTCGTCCCAAAGCAGCTGCTAGCTCAACCAGCTGGGCATGCACCTGCGTGGCGACGGGCGGCCTCTACACCAACTCAGCAAGCACCTGCGTGGTGGCATGTAGATCTTCGTGAAGACCCTACCACCGCGCCACCTCAGCTGCCTGCCTGCCTACATGGCGCCGCATGCATCGCTAGCCTGGGCGCATGTCGAAGCAAGGCGAGGCGGCAACGGACGGGATGGGCCTCGTTCCCGTCCCCGATAAAGCTAAGGGACACCTAAGCTACGCATTAAATGCGTCTTGTCCTGTAACACGGGCGATAAGCTCGCAGCACTGTATACCTTTCCACCTGTTGTGTGCCACTGTGGCAGCCCCTTTCGACTATAAAAGGAGGCCCACGGCGTACTAGAGGGGGATTCGGCTCTTTTGGGCAAGTTGCACCCCGTAGCTAGCTCAAGAACACTCAATACACCCACCAAAGCAGGACTAGGGTATTACGAATCCTCGCGGCCTGAACCTGGGTAAACGATCCTTGTGTTGACTGTTAATCCTGCTCTTCTCACGACCCCGCTCCCCGGCAACCGTAGTAGGGATTCTTGTGATCCCATAGGTGTCGTTCCCACCGACACGTTTCTCCCTCTTTTCCCCCTTTTTCCTCTCTTCTCGGATGTCGCAACCAGACGTTGGAGCCCAGGAGCCAGACGCCACCTTTGACGACTCCTGTTGCACCGAGGGTGCCTACTACTACGTGCAGGCCGCCGCCGACCAGGAGTAGTTTAGGAGGATCCCAGGCAGGAGGCATGTGCCTCTTTCGATATGTATCCCAGTTTGTGCTAGCCATCTTATGGCACCTTGTTTAACTTTATGTCTGTACTCAGATATTATTGCTTCCGCTGACTCGTTTATGATCGAGCACTTGTATTCGAGCCCTTGAGGCCCCTGGCTTGTAATATGATGCTTGTATGACTTATTTGTGTTTAGAGTTGTGTTGTGATATCTTCCCGTGAGTCCCTGATCTTGATCGTACATGTTTGCCTGTGTTATTAGTCTACGATTGAATCGGGGGCGTCACACAATGTATCCCCCTAGGAGCATGCGTGTAGTACTTTGTACCGATAGCTAATATTTTTTTGCAATAAGTAAGTGAGTTCTTTATGACTAATGTTGAGTCCAAGGATTATACGCACTCTCACCCTTCCACCATTGCTAGCCTCTCTAGTACCGCGCAACTTTCGTCGGTGCATTAAACCCACCATATACCCTTCCTCAAAACAACCACCATACCTACCTGTATGGCACTTCCATAGCCATTCCGAGATATATTGCCATGCAACTTCCACCGTTCCGTTTATTATGACACGCTCCATCATTGTCATATTGCTTTGCACGATCGTAAGATAGCTAGCCTGGTGTTTTCATGGCTTGTCCGTTTTTTATGTCATTGCTATGCTAGATCATTGCACATCGCGGTACACCGCCGGAAGCATTCACATAGAGTCATATTTTGTTCTAGAATCGAGTTGTAATTCTTGAGTTGTAAGTAAATAAAAGTATGATGATCATCATTATTAGAGCATTGTCCCATGTGACGAAAGGATGGTGGAAGCTATGTTTCCCTCACAAGTTGGGATGAGTCTTCGGACTTTACAAAAGATAAAAGAGGCCAAAAGAATCCCACCAAGAAAATGAGAGAAAAGAGAGAAGGGGCAATGCTACTATCCTTTTTCCACACTCGTGCTTCAAAGTAGCACCATGATCTTCATGATATAGAGTCTCCTATGTTGTCACTTTCATGTACTAGTGGGAATTTTTCATTATAGAACTTGGCTTGTATATTCCAATGATGGGCTTCCTCAAATTTCCCTAGGTCTTCGTTAGCAAGCGAGTTGGATGCACACCCACATAGTTTCTTTTTGAGCTTTCATGAACTTATAGCGCTAGTGCATCTGTTGCATGGCAATCCCTACTCACTCACATTGATATCTATTGATGGGCATCTCCATAGCCCATTAATAGACCTAGGTGATGTGAGACTATCTCCTTCTTTTTGTCTTCTCCACAACCACCATATTCTATTCCACCTATAGTGTTATATCCATGGCTCACGCTCATCTATTGCGTGAAAGTTGAAAAAGTTTGAGAACATAAAAAGTATGAAACAATTGCTTGGCTTGTCATCGGGGTTGTGCATGATTTAATACTTTGTGTGATGAAGATGGAGCATAGCCAGACTATATGATTTTGTAGGGATAACTTTCTTTGGCCATGTTATTTTGAGAAGACACGATTGTTTTATTAGTATGCTTGAAGTATTATTGTTTCTATGTCAACATTAAACTTTTGTTTTGAATCTTGTCGATCTGAATATTCATGCCACAAGAAAATTACATGGATATATATGTTAGGTAGCATTCCACATCAAAAATTCTGTTTTTATCATTTACCTACTCGAGGACGAGTAGGAATTAAACTTGGGGATGCTTCATACGTCTCCAACGTATCTATAATTTTTTATTGTTCCATGCTATTATATTATCTATTTTGGATGTTTTATATGCATTAATATGCTATTTTATATTATTTTTGGGACTAACTCTTTAACCTAGAGCCCAGTGCCAGTTTCTATTTTTCCTAGTTTCTGAGTTTTACAGAAAAGGAATACCAAACGGAGTCGAAATGGAATAAACTTTCGCAATGATTTTTCTTGGACCACAAGACACATGTAGTACTTGGAGATGAAGTCAGAGGAGTCCCGAGGCGGCCACAAGCCTCAGGGGCGCACCCTGGCAGCGCCCGGAGGGCTTGTGGGCCCCTCGAAGCTCCTCTAACCCTAATTCTTGGCCTATAAATTCCCAAATATTCCCAAACGACCAGAAGCGTCCACCAAAATACTTTTCTGCCACTGCAACCTTCTGTACCCGTGAGATCCCATCTCGGGGCCTTTTCCGGCATCCTGCCAGAGGGGATTCAATCACGGAGGGCTTCTACATCAACTTTATGGCCCTTCTAATGAAGCGTGAGTAGTTTACCACAGACCTACGGGTCCATAGTTAGTAGCTAGATGGATTCTTCTCTCTCTTTAATCTTCAATACAGTGTTCTCCTCGACTTTCTTGGAGATCTATCCGCTGTAATATTCTTTTGCCGTGTGTTTGTCAAGATCTGATGAATTGTGTACTTATGATCAGATTATCTATGAATATTATTTGAATCTTGTCGGTGTTCTGGGAACGGGGGTCCCCAGACTTGCCTGCCTGCGGCCCATGACGTGGCTCCACTAGCAGCCCCGTACGGCCCATCTTCACCAGCAAACAACCAAGACGCTCGCGAGGGGCCAAGCCTCGCGAGGCGGACGACACAAGACCTCCTCGGCGGCGGCCTCACCAGGCTGGCTGGCGAGGGGCAGAGAGATCAAGTCAAGGGGAACCTCGCGAGGTTCCCGTGACGTAAGCCATGACAACCAAGGCCAGGCGGGCGCTAGCACGCACAGTGTCCTCGTTTCCTCTTTGGTGCTAAAGAGGCAAGCGCAGGCGAGGAGTCCCAAGGCATCAGGCAAAGGTTTCCATATCGGTGCAACGAGACCAAGACCAGAAGGACGACAAGACGGAGGTCACCGTGGAGCCCAAGACGGCGTCACCACCAGAGCCTTTGGCAGGCGAAGACCACCTTTAGTCAGGATAGCTTGTACTGGCTGTCCCCCTTCAAACTGGCCTTGTGGCATCCCTTCCTCATGAACATTTGGGAAGAGGACCAGGGCCTCTATAAATAGGACTAGCCACCACCATAGGAAGCAGCTCATCTTGGATTAGACCATCCTCACCCACACAAGCTCACCGAGCACAAGAACACCTCTCCTCAGGAGGATGTTCTTCCCTTGTACTGTTCATCCTCAACCCAAGAGGCAATCCACCACACCACACTGGAGTCGGGTATTACACCACAACGGTGGCCCGAACCAGTATAAATCTTGTGTCCGTGTGTTCTTTGGGTTCGTCGAGCTAGGCTGTGAGATCTTGATGCGTGCGAGCTAGAGGGAGGAGAGATCTTCGTGCGCACCCCAGTGTTCGAACCTCAAGGGTTTTGCCGGAACCCGAAATCTGACATCTGGCGCGCCAGGTAGGGGTGCGTCGAAATCTTCCTTTCGTCAATCCACGCTCCGCCACTACTGCGCCTCGCCCCCATGGCCGGCGCTGTTCTTCCAGTTCGATGACTGATGCCCGTGGCAGGGCCAGGAGGCTCTGAGCCTTAGCCCCCGCCTTACGACAGGTGCAGCGGCCACCCAAGTTCAAGCCGGAGATACCACCGCGCTATGACGGCGTGGCAGACCCGTCGGCTTTTCTGCTGGCGTACGAGGAGGCCGTCCTGGGGGCCGGGGGCGACGCGAAGGTCATGGCCAACTGGCTCCCCATTGCCCTCGCTGGCATGCCGCGTGCTTCAGGGGACCAGCACCCCCTGTCGTCGCAGCTCTCCTCGGCGGCTCATCACACCAAGACATTCTTTCGCTAGATCGGCGCCGCCTCCACGCGGCAGGGGGCTATCCCGGGTTGGGCGGCGCCCAAGGCCGACCTGACCTTCGACTCGGGGGATCACCCAGTCACCACCGTCGGCTGGGGCGTGCTCCCGATGCTTTGCATGTGCACCATCTGCAGTGTAGCCGTTACCAAGACCCTTATCGACGGCGGCGCCGGCCTCAACGTGCTCTCTGTGGATGCTTTTAGCCTCCTTCACGTACCACTTAAGTGGCTCCGCCCCAGAAAGCCCTTCTCCGGGGTTGGCGGCGGCTCCTACAACACCCGGGGCAGATCCGTCTCCCCATGACTTTCGGTACACGCGACAACTACCGCACCGAGCTAATTGACTTTGACATCGCCCGCATCGACTTACGTACAATGCCATCCTCGGGTACCCGGCACTGGCCCAGTTTATGGCAGCTACTCATCCCGCCTACAACCTCATGAAGATGCCAAGGAGCAAGGGTGTCCTCACTGTGGTCGGGGGCACCAAGGAAGCCTTGGCTGCCCTCAAACTCGCTTTCAGGGCCACGACGGCAGCTTGCCCGGCCGGCAAAGCCGCGCCCCGGACCAAGGGGGCTACACCGACCAAGAAGAAGCAGCAATTCACTCAAGGCCAGGCCAAGACGAAGCAAGTACCAGTTGACGGGGGCGGTGCCTCAGGCGCCACCTTTACTATAGGCACCGACCTCGCCCCAGACCAAGAAAGGGAGTTGGTGGACTTCCTGCGGGCGAACAAGGAAGTGTTCACCTGGGAGCCCAAGCAGCTAGTTGGGGTCCTGAGAGAAGTGATTGAGCATCATCTGAAGGTGTGCCCTAACGTGCGCCCTGTGAAGCAGATGGCGAGGCGACAATCTGTGTAGAAGCAGTCTTTCATCGTTCAGGGAACCCGCAAGCTGGAGGCAGCGGGCGTCATTCGCGAGGTCCGGTACCGAGAGTGGCTGGCGAACCCGGTTGTCGTGCCGAAGAAAGGTGGGAAGGAGTGCATGTGTGTCGACTTCACCAACCTCAATAAGGCCTGCCCTCAAGACCCATTCCCGCTGCCGCGCATCGACCAGATAGTCGACTCCACCGCCGAGTGTGACCTGCTATATTTCCTAGGTGCGTTCTTAGGCTACCACCAGATCAAGATGGCGGTGGAAGATGTGGAGAAAACAGCTTTCTTGACCCCGTGCGGGGTATACTGCTACACATGCATGCCATTTGGACTGCGCAACGCAGGGGGAACCTTTCAGCGGCTGATGCACATCGCCTTGGGATGACAGCTCAGCAGAAACGCTGAGGCCTACGTCGACGGCTTTGTTGTGAAGTCTCGGGAGGCGAGAACTTTGATTCAGGACCTGGAGGAGACCTTCGCGAGCTTGTGCTAGGTGCACTTGCGGCTCAACCCGGAGAAATGCGTGTTTGGTGTCCCTTCCGGCAAGCTGTAGGGCTTCCTCGTGTCCCACAGGGGGATCGAGGCTAACCCGGAGAAGGTCAAGGCAATCGAAGACATGAGCCCACCACAAACCCTCAAGGAGATGCAGAAGCTTGCAGGCTGCGTGACTTCGCTGGGCGCTTCATCTCCAAGTTGGGAGAGCGCGCCCTACCGTTCTTCAAGCTGATGAAGAAGAAGGGCCCATTTGAGTGGACCCCGGAGGCTGACCAAGCGTTTCAAGACCTCAAGAGATACTTGACCAGCCCGCCGGTGATGGTGGCACCTCGTTCTCTCGAGCCCCTAGTACTCTACCTGTCTGCTACACCCCACTCAGCCAGCGCGGCGCTGGTGGCCCTCAGAGAAGAGCGCCAGGTCAAGGGCCCGCCAAATGGAGCCGCCAAGCCGGACGAGGAAGCACAACACCAAGGCAATGCTCCTGAGACAGCGGTTGCCCCGGCAAGTCATCAAGCCCCTGAAGCTGGGGATCCACAGGAAACACCTCAGCCCCCGAGAACCGAAGACTCCGCCAGCTCTACCGCCCTCGTCGAGCACCCGGTGTACTTCGTCAGCACAGTGCTACGGGATGCGAGGGCACGATACCCCATGCCTCAGAAGCTCTTGCTCGCGCTCCTAGAAGCTTCGGGTAAGCTGCGCCACTACTTCCAGGGTCACCCCATCAAGGTCGTCTCAGCTTACCTGTTGGAGAGAGTACTCAAGAGCCCCAATGCTGCAAGAAGGGTTGCCGAATGGAATATTGAGTTGCAAGCATTTGACTTGGAGTTCAGCACAACCAGGGTCCTCAAGGGGGCTGCACTCGCCGACTTTGTGGCCGAATGGACCGACACCCCAGAACTTGAAGCTGGTGAGGACCGATCCCTCTTACCAGGGAGTGAAGCGCCGGATGGCTGGGTCATGTACTTTGATGGCGCGTTCGCATGCCAGGGCGCGGGGGCTGGAGCCGTGCTCATCTCTGCCACTCAGGACAGACTTTACTACACCATGCAGCTCTGCTTCCAGCGGGGCAAGAAGGTCTCCAGCCACATCACGGAGTACGAAGGCCTCTTCGCCGGCCTCAGGGCTGCGGTGGCCCTGGTGGTGAAACGCCTCACCATCAAGGGAGACTCGCATCTCCTCGTCAACTTCTCCAACAAGGTGTATGAGCCAAGGGATGAGCACATGGAGGCGAACCTCGTGGAGGTACACAAAATGGAGAAGCAGTTCCTGGGCCTGGAGCTACAACATGTGCCCCGTGGCACCAACAAGGAGGCCGACGACATCGCCAAGAGAGCATCCAAGCAGCTACCCCAAGAGCCTGGCATCTTCGAGGAACGGCTCTTCAAGCCTTCAGCAGCACCCCCACCAGCGGAACTGGCGCCACCTCAGTAGGAACTCCCCCAGCCACCAGCCTTGGGAGCCCCCGCCTGCGGCCCGACCTCGGGAGTGCACCTGCTCTTAGCGCTCGAGCCTCGGGAGGGGTGCTGGATCGAGGAGTTCAAGGCATACCTAATGCAAGGTACGTTGCCGGAGAAGGAAGAAGACGCGGAGCATGTGGCCCGGCAGGCTATGACGTACTGCATTCAGGATGGTGAGCTATACAGGAAGCAACCAGATGACGTTTCTCTACGATGCATCTCCAGGGAACAGGGGAATGAGCTGCTGGCTGACATACATGGCGGAGACTACGGGCACACTCATCGTTGCGCACTCTAGTCGGCAAGGCCTTCCGTAGCGGGTTCTACTGGTCCACGGCACTCAACGACGCGGCCGAGCTGGTGAAATCCTGCGAGGGCTGCCAATTCCATGCCAAGCAGATCCACCAGCCAGCTCAGGGTCTCCAGACGATCCGCTCTCATGGCCGATCACGGTCTGGGGGCTGGATATCCTGGGCCCATTCCCTCGAGCGCCTGGAGGTTACCGCTACCTCTACGTCGCCGTCGACAAATTCACCAAGTGGGCGGAAGTGGAAGCCGTCCGCACCATCCCGGCCGGGTCAGCACTCAAGTTCATCAAGGGCCTCATAAGACGATTTGGGGTCCCTAAACGCATCATCACCAACAACGGCTCACAGTTCACTAGCAATCTCTTCAAGACATATTGTGCTAACCTTGGAACGCAGATCTGCTACGCCTCCGTGGCGCACCCCAAGAGCAACGGCCAGGCCGAACGTGCCAACACAGAAGTCCTGAGGGGTCTCAAGACCAGGACCTTCAAGAAGAAGCTCGAGGCCTGCGGTAGGGGCTGGCAGGACGAGGTCCAGTCCGTGCTGTGGTCCATCCGCACCACCGCCACCAAGCCGACAGGCGAGACCCCGTTCTTCCTTGTCTATGGAGCAGAGGCGGTTCTCCCACACGAAGTCAGGCATCCCTCCGCACGGGTCCTGGCGTTTGATGAAATGCAGCAGGACGCCATGCGGGGGAGGGACCTCATGCTGGGGCAGGAACGCCGTCGCGAAGCCTCTCTCCGAGTAGCAAGGTACCAGCAGGCGCTGCGGCGGTACCACTGCCGCAGCGTCCGATCCAGGACGCTCGAGGTGGGTGATCTCGACCTGAGGCGGGTGCTCTCCAGGGAAGGGTTGCACAAGCTCTCACCCATGTGGGAGGGCCTATTTTGGGTCGCCCACGTCTCCAGGCCAGGCGCCGCGCGCCTGGAGACGCAGGACGGGATCCCCCTCCAGAATGCCTGGAACATCCAGCACCTCCGGAAGTTCTACCCATGAAGAAAGGCCCAGTCCCTGTGAAGAAGGCCCAATGCCTATGAAGGTCTCCGCTCGTGACACTCCCACGTAATAATGAGTGGGGCTGTACATGCCCCGGAGTCTCAGGAGTGCCGCCCTCGGGCCTCGGGGCCTCCCTCCCACGTCCTAGTGGCAGCACTTAGCTCCGCGTTGGTGAGAAGAAAAGAAGGCTAGAGTAGGTGCCAGACGCGGCTTTTCATTTGCTTTTCGTAGTTGGCTTGCCCCTCTTTAATCAAGTTTTCTTTCTGGTGTTCCTTGCCGGTTTTGTTCCATCGCCTTCTGCCTCTGTTTCTGCCTTCGGTTCTCTACTTTGACCTGCATTCTCTCTCGCATACCTCGTGAGGGGGCTGGACGGGTGCCCTCGTGAGTGTCTTTTTTGTTTTTTGTTTTTCACGAGGCACCCTCGTTCGAGCTCGCAAGCTGGCGCACCTCTCTCAATCCGTGCCCCTCGGGTACCGCGATGCGAAGAATTGGGTCATGGCCGACCGCGCCTACGACCGAGGCTCATGAGAACAAGAGTTTCCTAATGAATTTTTGCAGTCCCCAGACGCTTCCCGAGCCATGGAGGCCTCGTCAGGTACTAATGCGCGCCTCACGAGGTGGAAGCTACCACTTCGAGCGCGTCGAGCTAAGTTATTCCTACGCAGCTACATAAAACGTTTATGCTGCAACATGGCACAAGAACGATAAACATAGCATAGTAGCATACCACTTGGAAATCATAGTTGTCGCACGCCCCAGTGGGGCCCCAAACTTGTCTCTCTCTTAATGCAGGAAGGAAGGAAAAAACGAAACAAAAGTGGCACGTGCTCCCGCGGCAGCTCGCGGGGATGGGCCCTTGGCTCTCTCCTGAGCTCAGCCAGACCCCTTCTCGCGCTTCACTGGAGCGCGGCGGCAAGACGACCCACTGCCGCCTTCGAAGCGGGCACCGCGGCATGGCGGCTGGTCATAGCCACCGCTGCTGGAGCTGTCGCGGGAGGAAGAGCCGCCGTAGCTGGATGAGTAGTGGCCAGTGCCGAAGGCAAGGCCATCCTCGCCCTCGTCGCGACCGTCGCCAAGGCCGAGCACCTCGCCGCCGTCGTTGTCCTCGGGGCAGCACCCGACGCGCTGGCCGTCTTCTCCAAACAACCTCACGTAGAAGGTCGCGTTGCCGTCGTACTTGAAGTGGATGGTGCACCGCCTGCCCAGGCCACGCGCGCGGGCAAACGTCTTCCAGCCGCGGGCCAGGGCTGCGTTGCCCGCAACGGAGACCTCCACCGTGACCC
The DNA here is from genome assembly GCF_018294505.1 of Triticum aestivum. Lineage (NCBI taxonomy): Eukaryota > Viridiplantae > Streptophyta > Magnoliopsida > Poales > Poaceae > Triticum > Triticum aestivum. Next base: position 106,096,997 of record NC_057808.1, on the reverse strand, counting down.
AGGAAGCTTTGCTGCTGCAGCCGTCCGCCTGCAGCTAGAGCCCGCCTAGACCTGTGGCCGAGAGCTCGTCAACGAAGAAGCGCGGGAGCTGAAGCCAGGCGCTGGCTGGGTTCTTCGACCACAGACGAACTCCGGCAGCACCTCCGCCGAGTGGAAGCATGGCAGGGGAGGCCGTGCGACCATGGCGCGCCTCCCTTCATCAACGGGACTGCCACGACTTGGGTGAATCCTACCACGCGAAGGGGCGCCGCCGCGGCCGCCGGGGGCCACGGCGGGGGTCGCGTTGTGCTTGCGGGGACGGCCGCGCCCACGCTTGGGCGGCAGAGAGCTGGGCCCCTCCTGGCGGGCCTTCCCCTTTTGCGCGGCCGAGAACCTCTTCGCAGGCGCCATGGGTGTCGTTACTTGCAATGGAGCAAGGGAAAGGAAGCGAGCGGAATGGGAAGAGATGGGCGGCGGGGGCTCCGCCCCCCTCCTCATTTATAGCAGGAGAAGGCCAACCGGCAATCCCCACGATCATAGGTAATGATGGTTTTTCCTTGCATGCAGCAGGGACTCGTCAAGTCGGGCGGTTGCCGAGGAGGCGTGGGGAAGCGGAGACGCCCACGTCCATCATCGCCACGCGTTGACCAAGGCCGTAGGCTGTTGGCGCCCGCGGCGCTCCACACTTGCCTTTGGCTTCGCCTCGAAGCCAAGTCCGAGCACGCCTTGGGCCCGGGGGCTACTATCGGCGTTTTGGGAACAGGGGTCCCCAGACTTGCCTGCCTGCGGCCCATGGCGTGGCTCCACTAGCGGCCCCGTACGGCCCATCTTCACCAGCAAACACCCAAGACCCTCGCGAGGGGCCAAACCTCACGAGGCGCACGACATAAGACCTCCTTGGGGGCGGCCTCACCGGGCTGGCTCGTGAGGGGCGGAGAGATCAAGGCAAGGGGAACCTCATGAGGTTCTCGTGACGTAGCCATGACGACCAAGGCCAGGCGGGCGCACAGTGTCCTTGTTTCTTTATTGGTGCTAAAGAGGCAAGCGCGGGCGAGGAGTCCCGAGGCATCAGGCAAAGGTTTCCATATCGGTGCAACGAGACCAAGACTAGAGGGACGGCAAGACGGAGGTCACCGTGGAGCCCAAGACGGCGTCACCACCAGAGCCTTTGGCAGGCGAAGACCACCTTTAGTCAGGATAGCTTGTACTAGCTGCCCCCCTTCAAACTGGCCATTGTCGCATCCCTTCCCGCTGAACATTTGGGAAGAGGACCAAGGCCTCTATAAATAGGACTAGCCGCCACCATAGGAAGCAGCTCATCTTGGATTAGACCATCCTCACCCACACAAGCTCACCGAGCACAAGAACACCTCTCCTTAGGAGGCTGTTCTTCCCTTGTACTGTTGATCCTCAGCCCAAAAGGCAATCAACCACTCCACACTGGAGTAGGGTATTACACCACAACGGTGGCCCGAACCAGTATAAATCTTGTGTCCCTGTGTTCTTTCGGTTCATCGAGCTAGGCTGTGAGATCTTGATGCGTGCGAGCTAGAGGGAGGAGAGATCTTCGCGCGCACCCCAGTGTTCGAACCTCAAGGGTTTTGCCGGAACCTGAAATCCGACAAATCTTCTCTGAATTCTTATATGCATGATTTGATATTTTGTATTTCTCTTCGAATTATCGGTTTGGTTTGGCCAACTAGATTGGTTCTTCTTGCAATGGGAGAGGGGCTTAGTTTTGCGTTCAATCTTGCGGTGTCCTCACCATGTGACATAGTAGTGAGGAACATATTGTATTGTTGTCATCAAGGGTAAAAAAATGGGGCTTTCATCACATTGCTTGAGTTTATCCCTCTACATCATGTCATCTTACTTAAGCCGTTACTCCGTTCTTTTGAATTTAATACTCTACATGCATGCTGGATAGCGGTCGATATGTGGAGTAATAGTAGTAGATGCAGGCATGAGTCGGTCTACTTGACATGGACGTGATGCCTATATTCATAATCATTGCCTTGGATATCATCATAACTTTGCGCTTTTCTATCAATTGCTCGACAGTAATTTGTTCACCCACCGTATTATTTTCCTTCAAGGGAGAAGCCTCTAGTGAAACCTATGGACCCCGGGTCTATTTTCCATCATATATTTTCAGATCTATAAACCAAAAAACCCAAAAATACCTTGCTCCAATTTATGTGTTTTTACTTTGTTTTACGTTTTAGTAATCTTTTATATCTATTTCTATCAGATCTCATCCTTGCAAGTGACCGTGAAGGGAATGAGAACCCCTTTATCGCGTTGGGTGCAAGTGTTTGATTGTTTGTGGAGGTGCATAGATTGGAGACTTGCGTGTACCTCCTACTGGATTGATACTGTCGGATTTCGGGTTCTGCAAACCCTTGAGAGGTTCGAACTCTGGGGTGCGTGCGAAGGACTCATCCTCCCCAGTCTGCCTACTCGCTAATCTCATAGCCTAGCTCGACGAACTGTAAGGAAAGGGGACACATCAGTTTACCCAGGTTCGGGCCACCTTGCGGTGTAAAACCCTACTCCTGCTTTGTGTTGGATTGGCCTCGAGGGGCTGAGGATGAACTAGTACAGTATGAGAACAACCTCAGGAGGAGGAATGTTCTTGGGTTCGTGTTAGATGGTTAATGTGAGGATGGAATGGATCTCTCCCCTATGGTGGTTGCTAAGTCCTATTTATAGTGGCCTTGGTCCTCTTCCCAAATGAAAGGCGGGAAGGGATCCCACAACAGCCAAATTTGAACGGAGACAACTAGTACATGTTATCCTGAAAAAATTAGTCTTCGCTTGTAAAAGCCTTTGGTCGTTACACCATGGTGGGCTCGGCGATGACCTCCGTCCTGCCGTCCTGGCGGTCTTGGTCTTGTTGCATGGGAATGGAAACCTTTGGTTGATTCCTCGGGACTCCGAGCCTGCGCTTGCCTCCTTAGGACTAAAGAGGAAACTAGTAACATGCGCCCGCTGGCACCCACCTGGCCTTGGTCGTCATGGCTCACATCATCCAGACCTCACGAGGTGAGGCTTGCATAGAAATCTCTGCTTCTCGGGAGCCAGCCTAAGGAGGTCGCTCCTGCTGAAGGTCTTGGTGTCATCCACCTCGCGAGGCTTGGCCCCTCGCGAGGGTCTTGAGTTGTTGTCGCTGAAGCTGGGTCGTACCAGGCCATTGATGGAGCCACGTCGTGGGCCGCATGTAGGCAAGTTTGGGTACCCCCGTTCCCAGAACGCCGACAATAGCCCCCGGGCCCAAGGCGCGCTCGAAGTTGGCTTCGAGGCAAAGCTAAAGGGCAAGTGCAAAGCACCACGGGCCCTCACCGCCTGTGGCCTCGGTCGACGCGTGGCGGTTGATGGGACGTGGGCGTTCCCGCTTCCCCACGTGGCCTCGACAACCGTCTGACTTGACGAGACTCTGCTGCACGCAGAGAAAAAACCATCATTGCGTGGGATCATGGAGGCCGGCGGTTGGCCTCCCTCCGGCTATAAATGTGTAGAGGGGCAGAGCCCCCCTCGTTCGTCTCCATCATCTCGCTGCCCGCTCTTTCTCCTTCCTCTTCTTCGTCTCCCCGCCTTGCCGTAGCAGCCATGGTGCCGACAGGGAGGTTCTCCGCCGCCGAGAAGGGGAAGGCCCCCAAGGAGGGGCCGGGTTCGCCAGCACCCAAGAGAGGGCGTGGCCGCCCCCGTAAGCATGGTGCGACCCCGGCGGTAGCTCCTCGGGGGCGTGGGCGCATTTCTTCAGGGGCTGGCGTTGCTTTGGGCGACCGCGGCGGTGCTTCTTCTCGAGGCGGGGGTCGCCAATGGCGAGGCAGCACCTGCGATGAGGGGAGGTGTGTCGTGGTTGCCCGACCTCCTTGGTCGCGCTTCCACTTGGCGGACGTGCTCCCGGAGTTCGTCGTGTGGTCGGAGAGGCCCGCCGGCACCTGGCTCCCGCTCCCGCACTTCTTCGTGGGTGAGCTGCCGGTCGTGGGGCTTGACGGCCTCTGGCTACAGGCTGACGGCTGCTACAACAAGGTTTCATGGGTTGGGGTCGAAGTCACCGCGATGGGCGGCATGTCCTGGACTCACGGTTGGCAGGCGTTTGCCCGTGTGCGAGGCCTGAGCGGGAGGCGCATCCTTGATTTCAGGTACGATGGCCTCGCGACCCTCTACATGAGGGTGTTCGGGGAGGACGACCGTCGTATGGGGTGCTGCCCGGAAGACGGCAGCGGCGGCAATGAGCTTGACCTTGACGACAACCATGACGGCGATGAGGGTGAGCTTGCCCTTGGCGACGGCCGCGCTTCCTTCAGCACCGGTGGCTCATCTGACGAGAGCACCAGCAACGGCGGCTACGACCAACGACCACGTCGCCGGGCTTGCATTGGGGAGGGCAACGGGTCGTCTCATTGCCGTGCTCTGGTGAAGCGGGAGGAAGACTCGGACTGAGTCCGGGGGCCGCCAGGGCCTGGCCTCCGGAGCTGCAGCGGTCGTGCGGGCCACTTTTGTTTAACCTTTCCTTTCTCCTGCATTTGAAAAAGAAGTAGAGGGACCCGCTGGGGTGTGTAATGAACCAAGGCACTCGTGCCATTATGCTATGTTTGTTATTTTTATATTCTGCCGAGATACCGATATTCCGATCAGGTGCGGTTAGGATAACTTAGCTTGATATGCTTGTTGTAGCTTCCCGCCTCGTAAGGGTGCGCCTCTCCAGAAACATCTGGCGTAGTTTGCTTCTTAACGACTCAAAAGCCATCGGGCCTCAGGAGGCTTTGTACAACTTCAGAATTATTAGAAAACTTGATAGGGTGTCATGCCCTTCCTTGCGCGAGTCCCCGAGCGTGGGTTGGTTGTGGCTGGTGCACCGTGTCGCGATGCCCAGAGGCACGGACTTGAGAGGGTGCGCGTGACCATGAGATCGTTTGACAGCGTCCAGTGAGGATTTAAGGACCGAAGCTCTGGGGCGGCAGGGCTTCGGTGAGGTGTGGTCACGGAGGAGCGCCAAGCGCACACACCTACCTTGCCCCCGCGCGGGACGCGCGAGGAGGAGCGGCGGGTAATTGCCACTCTTCCTTAGGAAGCCGAATGAAGAAGAGAGAAAATTCCAGCTCTGGCAAACGAGAAACATGAAAACTCCAAATTCCATTAAGAAGTTGCAAACCAACTACAGAAAGCGAGCAAAAGAGCAGCCGCATCCGGCACCTAGTCTAGTCTTCTCACCAGCGCAGAGCTAAGTGCTGCCACTAGGACATGGGAGGGAGCCCCCGTGAGGCCCGCGGGGGACACTCAGGAGACTCCGGGGCGTGTACAACCCCACTCATTATTACGTGAGAGTGTCACGAGTGGAGATCTCCACGGGCACGGGGCCTTGCTTCATGGGTAGAACTTCCAGAGGTGTTGGATGTTCCAGGCGTTTTGGATGGTGATCCCGTCCTGCGTCTCCAGGCCCATGGCGCCAGGCCTGGAGACACGGGCGATGCTGAACGGGCACTCCCACATGGGTGAGAGCTTATGCATCCCCTCCCTAGAGAGCACCCACCTCAGGACGAGATCACCCACCTCGAGTGTCCTGGAGCGGACGCTGTGGCAGTGGTACCGCCGCAGTGCCTGCTGGTACCTTGCCGCTTGGATCGAGGCTTTAAAGCGGCGTTCCTCCCCCAGCACGAGGTCCATCCCCCGCGTGGCATCCTGCCGTGCCTCGTCAAACACCAAGACCCGCGTGGAGCGATGTTTGACCTCCTGAGGGAGAACCGCTTCAGCTCCGTAGACGAGGAAGAACAGAGTCTCGCCCATCGGCTTGGTTGCGGTGGTGCGGATGGACCACAACACGGACTGGAGCTCATCGAGCCAGCCCCTGCCGCAGGCCTCGAGCTTCTTCTTGAAGGTCCTTGCCTTGAGGCCTCTCAGGACCTCTGCGTTGGCGCCCTCGGCCTGGCCATTGCTCCTGGGTGTGCCACCGGAGCGTAGCATATCTGCGTTCCATGTTAGCGCAATATGTTTTGAAAAGGTTGCTGGTGAACTGTGAGCCATTATCGGTGACGATGCAGTATGCGGTTAGGAACCGCGAACCGGCTCACGAGGCCCTTGATGAACTTGACGGCCGAGCTGGCCGGGATGGTGCGGACGGCTTCCACCTCCGCCCACTTGGTGAACTTGTCGATGGCGAGGTAGAGGTAGCGGTAGCCCCCGGGCGCCCGTGGGAATGACCCAAGATGTCCAGCCCCCAGACCACGAATGGCCATGTGAGCGGGATGGTCTGGAGGCCCGGAGCGGGCTGGTGGATCTGCTTGGCATGGAACTGGCAGGCTTCACAGGACTTCAGCTCGGTGGCATCATTGAGCGCCATGGACCAGTAGAACCCGCTGCGGAATGCCTTGCCCATGAGGGTGTGCAATGAAGAGTGGTGCCCATAGTCCCCACAATGTATATCGGCCAGTAGTTCACATCCCTGCTACCTGGAGATGCACCGTAAAGAAATGTCGTTTGGACGCCTCCGATAGAGCTCACCATCCTGGATGCAGTCACTACAAAAAAATACACTTCCGTGATGATACGTGTTTGTCACAGTAGGTCACATTTTCTATCATGCATGTACGTCCATGACAAATTTATGAAAGAATCGAGATAGTCATACATGTGCTGTCGTAGAAGTGTTCCATGACATTACCAAAATTATCATCACGGAAGTGTCCACTTCCATGACGATAAATCGCGCGTCACAGAAGTGCTTTCGTCAAGGGTGACCGACACGTGGCATCCACCATAACGGAACGCCGTTAAGCTATCAGGTCTGGTTTTGGATCCGCTAACCCGTTAACAGCCCCGACCAATGGGGGTTTTCCACGTGTAAAATCATCATTGGCTGGAGGAAACACGTGTCGGCTCACTGTTGGGACAGATGTCATCCACTCATTGGACCCAAAGTGCCTATGATACATCGACACGTGGCACGACCCAAGAGAGGCCCATTCCTGTGAAAAGGCCGGCCTGTTTGACTTGGTCAAAAGGTGGCGGGCCGGCCCACGGCAAGCCTGTTAACGGCCTGTTCGCATATAGCCCATTTACAGCCCGCTAACCCAGGGCCCGTTTACGGCCTGTCCGAATTAGGCCCAGTAGCGTCATCTGGGCCGTCCAATATAATTCCAGCCCGTTTTAACTTCCGGCCCATGTATGGCCCATGACGTCTTTTGGCCCATATGAGGCCCTTAGTAACCCTCGGCCCATTAACGGCCCGTGGTAAAACTGGCCCGTAATGAACAGTGTATCACTTTATACCCATTGACAGCCCATTAGTCCGTTGGGCCGTTTCCAGCCCATGTTATCTTTCGGCCTTCTCAGGGCCCATTTATTCTTGGGCTCATTTCCAACATTCGTTTACTTTTGGCCCGTTACTGTCATTTTCTGCTTGTGGGCCAAATACAACCCGTGGTTACAGTCGGCTCGTTTGTGGCCCGTTAATACGTTGGGCCGTTTTCATAGCATCATCAAATACGGCCGATTAACGACGGCCCATTATGGTCGGCCCATGAATGGACGATTTCAACTCTAGCCCATTTACGACCATAATGTGGTCTGTTATTGGCCCATGTTTGGCCAACTGATCATACGGCCCGTAGAAGGCCCATTGATGATACAGCCCGTAGAAGGCCCATTCTGTCTACGCCCCGTAGAAGGCCCATTGTTTCTACGGCCCTTAGAAGGCCCATTGTTTCTACGGCCCATAGGAGGCCCGTGTTAACTACAGTAAATATATAGCCCATTGTAAATGTGGCCTAGTTTTAAAAAATAGGTTATTGCGACCACTAGCAAACCGCGAAAAAAGAACTGCACTGACTACAAGAAAGCAAATAAACAAGACAATAAGGAAATAAATAAGCAAGCAACTTACGCTAGGCTATCACGGCTATTACACATATTACATCCACTGGGCATCAAAGTTCGCCACAAGTGCAAATATAGGGAACAAAACAGCATATAAACGCCGTAGCAAAATAAGTGCAGAACTGAAACCACTTCAGAAGAGCTCAAGAAACAATATCCTGGGTACTCATAGTGCTGGCAAGAGGCTTAGCAAGTTTATTAACTTTCTCTTGTTTGGCGCTTAAATCCTCCAGCACTTGTTGTTGCACCAGAAAGTATGCATCTGAATTCTGCAGGGACTTCCTCAGTCCTTCGGCTTCCTGTCGCATAACATCTGATCGATGTCTTTCAACTTGAAGTTGAGACTCAAGAAGCCGAACTGATTCAGGCCGCGAGTTCGAAGAGCTGGTGCCAGCAGTAGTAGCCAGTAACTCGAACACTACATCAAGACAGGACTTTGGGGTTGTCTCAGTGTCTTGAATATAGTTTTTATCAGCTTTCTTGGAGAACAACAGGGATGTCTCACTATCTTGAACCTTATCTGCATTACTTCCTTTACCATTGCATAACGGGGTACTCTTCTCCAATTATTTATCCGCGTTCTAAAAGAGAAACAAACAAACACATCACATGTTTACAATGTAGTATATGAAACTCATTTTGGTAAACCAGTTCAGTAGTAAGGTGGACAGGATAACAGCATGAAACAAACATATATCTATGTGGTATGGTCACTTATGGTTTATATAATTCTAGTTTATGTTGCCAAATTAAGATAGATACAGTTCAAATCATATCTATTTAAAACAAAGTAGCATAGACAGAATATAAGTGTGGGAAACTACACAACAATAACAACACTTGTAATGTGGATGGCATGAGAACGTAACTGTTTATTCAATTGAAACTGAAATCAACATAGAGCAAGTTACAACAGCAAACACGTTAAAGAAACAAGTTTAAAACATACCTATTGCACCATTGGAGTTTCAATTGCATCCTTCAAATTTGAAATTAGTTGGTATGAGTAAATACAGTGATGCAAGAGCAAAGTAGTATGAACCATAGCTACGGAACCTGACCTAAGAACAATTCTTCTTCTGCTTTAAGCGTTGACTTGGGGTTCGGAGTGGTGCTCCTCGTGCTTTGGGCACTGCAGTTGCCTTACTAACTGATCGTGTTTGGGTGCTCTGTGGTGGAGACGGTGCTGTGTCAACGGGAACTGGGTTACTATCTGCTGGGGTTGGGGTTAGAAGGGGTGTAGCTGGTTCTCTGTCCAACTGGGTAGGGGTGCAATCTGCGTGAGTCTGGGTTATGTGTGGTGGGGCTGGTTCTTGGGCAAGTACAACTGTGGTTCTATCTCCATCGACAGGTAGCACGATCTTTTCTGAAGACCGTGTTTTTACTCCCACAGATACTGCCATCACCCCCTCCAATTGAAATGGCTGATAAACAAGAAAAGAAATTAAATGTACAGACATTGTAAGATAGACAGGTGCAATGGATAGTAGGGAAGAAAACAGGGCATGAAATAATTCACATTTATGTTGTCTAAGCAAACAGAATAGCAGGACATAATTTCAAATATATGATGGTTAATTAAACAGGATAGCATGACACAATTTCACATGTATGATGGCTAACTAAATAGGATAGAATGACATACTTCAAAATATGATGACTATGTAAACAGGATGACATCATATAACTATAAGATGTGTCTATTAAAGTGGTTGGCATGCCATAAATCACAAACATGTCATCGATGGAAACATGATGGCATGATATAATTCATGGATAGAATGACATAATTCAAAATATGATGACTATGTAAACAGGATGAGATGATATAACTATATTATGTCTTTAGAAAATGGGTTGGCATGCCATAATTCAGATACATGTTGTCTATGTAAACATCATGGCATGATATAATTCAAATATATGATTAATATACTAAGGAAGTGAGCAGAGGGCAATCACATATATGATGTGTCAACTAAGGGGATGGCATTCAATATCATGTATATGATGTAAAAACTAAGCATTGTAATACAACATATGCATGATATGAGTAATATAACCCTGCCAAGTTTGAGCATACACCTCAGGGGGATAATAGGACTGGTCATCTGCCTCTGAATCCTCCTCTGAAGAGTTATCCGTAACCAGCAAGACATATGCTTCAGCAGGTAGCATTGTCTGCTCTGAAGACCTTGTTTTCACTCCAGATTTCTCCATCACCAATTCAAATGGCTGATGCACAGGAAGAGCAGTTGAATATACAAACATTGTCGACAAAAGGAATGAGAAATACAAAAAAAGGACGCCACGATATAATTCACATATATGACGCTTGGCTAAACAACATGGCATTGCATAATTCACATATATAATGCCTTGCAACAAGATAGCATTGCATAATTCACATATATAATGTCTTGCAACAAGATGGCATTGCATAATTCACATATATGGTAATGAGACACTAAACAGGTGGCATTCACACAAATCATGTCTAAACTAAGCAAATGACATAGCAATGCAAGATACCATACGCACGATATGAGCAACATAACCCTGCCAAGTTAGAGCATGCACCTTGGGGGGGAATAGGACTGGTCATCTGTCTCTGAATCCTCCTTTGAGGAGCTATCTGTAACCAGCAAGACACGCGCTTCGTCGGATAGCATTGTCTGCTCTGAAGACCTTGTTTCCACTCCATATTTTCCCATGACCGTGCCGAATGGCTGATGCACAGGAAGAGTAATTGAATGTACTAAAATTGTTGACAAATTTAACACGTAATAAAAAAATGATGTCATGATATAATTCACATATAAGATGACTGGCTAACCAGGGTGGCATTGCAAAATTCACATATATGATGCCTGGCTAAACAAGATGGCATTGCATGATTCACATATACGACAAAGAAACTAAACAGATGGCATTGACACAAAGCATGTCTAAACTAAGCAGATGACATCTTTGATGTATACAGTAAGCAATGCAAGGCACCATATGCATGATATTACCAACATCAGCATGCCAAGTTAGAGAGAAAACCTCATGGGGTAAATAGGAGTGGTCTTCTGCTTCTGAATCCCCCTCAGAACAGTTATCTTCCTCTTGATTACGATCTGAAATGGGTGGAGGGGGGTTGCCTTTGCGCCCACCATGGAGCGACGTCTGCATGACATTTTATTGCCACACAAGGCTCGTATCTTTTTCTCTACAGGTTCTATTCCATTGTGTACAATAACTGACATGCATAGGAATAAAACATAGTGAGATTATGTAAGGAGTGCATGCACAAATCCAGAGTGATGGTAGCAAACTGTGGATAGACCCAAAACAAATGATAGCAGGCAGATAATAGCTTTAGTTAAAAATACAGATAATGGCTCCTTTAATGTTTGTTTGCATCCAACATGAAACTCATAGTAGACACCCGAGATTAACCAGATAGTAGAAAGATAGTACCGATTGCTGCCCCAATATGTACCCCACAACCATTTAAAAACTCAAGTTTCAGCATAAGTTTGGACCTAAGTCGGAGTCTAATAGGTGACCATGACGATAAAGTAGCATGTCATCATATTAAGCGATGGATAACGTAAGCAGACACGGAAGAGTGCGACCTCTCTTGCGGACCCGTGTAGTCCTCAAGGTCATCTGCTCAGTTGATGATGGTAATGCAGTTGTCGTGGCTGCCGGCGGCGGGGAATTAGATCTGAGGTGGCGAAAGACAGTCTGGAGAGGGGATCCCTGCTGTGGTGAACCCATTTGTCATTGGAGCAGCTGAGCTGGGGTCGAACACAGCACCGCAGGAGCAGGACAAACCACACAAGGTTTTCTTTGACACATATCTGTAACAGAAGTAATTGTGTAAGGGCTTGTTTGAATTTGAGGATTCTAACAATGCAGGGATAGGAAATAGACAGGAATAGGATAGGAATGCACGTGCAAAACAGAGAATTTAAAAACACAGGATTTCTGCCAATCTGGGTGTTTGGTTCACAAGAATTGGAAGATCACAGGATAAAAAGAAGCATGGTGAGATTAAGTCAAACCATAAGAAGTGTACAACCTCTTTGGCGAAGTCATGTCGATCTCAGCGTGATTGGGTTGGCCGGTGAGGATGCTCCGGCTGACTTGGCTGTCGGAGGAGGGGAAGAAGATCTTAGGCATCTGGAGATGGAGCCCAAGGTACTGCTCCGCTGTGATGGAGGGTTTCGTCTTGGGAGCAGCTCCGGTGAGTTGTACGACGCCGAGGCTGAAGCAGGACAAGAGAGACAACGTTAACCTGAGTGGAATTCTAATAGCATCTCCAATAGATGACGTAAAATACATAACCACAAAGTGCTAGATGTATACATCAACAGATGTATACATCAGCCGCTCATCTCTGAACTTAACTGTCGAAACTGAATTTAACAGTCAAAACTGAACTTAATCGTCGAAACTGAATTTTGCTGTCAAAACTGAATTTTACTGTCGAAACTAAACGCACTAGAGGTGAGGCTACACGTCAGTCGACTGACTTTTTCATCTCTGGTCAGTCGATTTTGCAGCCGTTGGATACGAAATTAAGGGCCTGCAGTTCATCTTCAACCTCCACCCCCCCTGAGCCGCCAGCCACCACCGGCCAAACAGCCGCCCCCTGCCGCTCGCGGCCAGCGGTGCGCCACCTCGCCCGCCCCGAAAACACT
>NC_057808.1:106081965-106084031 GCF_018294505.1 Triticum aestivum | reverse complement strand
CTTTTTCTCTGGCGATCCCCACGCCACTGCCCCACCACCGCCGGCGACCACCGCCCCCACCCTGAACCCTAAGATAGATAGTGGGGTACCTCTCCGGCGAGCCCCCTCCCCGCTGCGGCTGGTTCTTCCTTAATTCCGGCGAGCCCCCCACCCCCTGAAAATCGACTGGCCCAAAAGTCAATTCAGTCGACTGAAATGTAGCTAGATCGGAGCAGCATCGCAAGCAAGAGCAAGAGCGAGAGCAGCAGCGCGAGCAAGAGCAGACCAGGCAGGGGACCGAGAGCAAGAGCAGAGCAGCAGCGCGAGCGAGAGCTAAAGTAGAAGTAACTCCTACTGATGTGGACGTCGCCGCTGAGGGAGCGACGCCGTGGAGGAAGTGGCCGGCGACGCCGCCGTGGATGGAGCCGCGCCATGTCGGCTCGGGACCGAGCGCCGGCAGCACGGTGAGATCAAATCAAGAAGAAAATGCGGCGACTAGTGTACAACCTTATTGGTGGCGCCGATTAGGCCGCAGCTTCATCCAAGGAAACGGTGATGATGATGCTCTTCCGGTGGTGCAGGTGAAGACGGCGGTGTGGGTATGGAGGTGGCGCGAAAGACGAGGGGAACTTCGGGGCAGCTCCTTGGAGGTGGAGGACGGGGTGGCTGAACCGGCGGGATGACCAGATCGACGACGAATCCTCATCCGGTACAGTGGATGAGGGACGTCAAGGTGTTGCTGTGGACGACGTCATCGGGGAAGAGGCTCTGGCTGGGTGGCGGACGGAGGAGGGTGTGGGGCTTCACGGGTTTTCCCGGCCTCGGTGTACGAATGGGTGGGTGCTACCTCTTGAGCACTGCGTTGGTTTTTCCCTTGAAGAGGAAAGGGTGATACAGTAAAGTAGCGTCAGTATTTCCCTCAGTTTTTGAGAACCAAGGTATCAATCCAGTAGGAGACCACGCTCAAGTCCCTCGCACCTACACAAACAAATAAGGACCTCGCAACCAATGCGATAAAGGGGTTGTCAATCCCTTCACGGTCACTTACAGAGTGAGATCTGATAGATATGATAAGATAATATTTTTGGTATTTTTATGATAAAGAGAAATAAAGATGCAAAGTAAAATAAAAGGCAATAGAAATAGCTGAGTGTTGGAAGATTAATATGATGGAAAATAGACCCGGGGGCCATAGGTTTCACTAGTGGCTTCTCTCAAGAGCACAAGCATTACGGTGGGTGAACAAATTACTGTGGAGCAATTGATAGAATTGAGCATAGTTATGAGAATATCTAGGTATGATCATGTATATAGGCATCACGTCTGTGACAAGTAGACCGACTCCTGCCTGCATCTACTACTATTACTCCACACGTCGACCGCTATCCAGCATGCATCTAGAGTATTAAGTTCATAAGAACAGAGTAACGCTTTAAGCAAGATGACATGATGTAGAGGGATAAACTCATGCAATATGATATAAACCCCATCTTGTTATCCTCGATGGCAACAATACAATACGTGCCTTGCTGCCCCTGCTGTCACTGGGAAAGGACGCCACAAGATTGAACCCAAAGCTAAGCACTTCTCCCATTGCAAGAAAGATCAATCTAGTAGGCCAAACCAAACTGATAATTTGAAGAGACTTGCGAAGATGACCAATCATACATAAAAGAATTCAGAGAAGATTCAAATATTGTTAATAGGTAAACTTGATAATAAACCCACAATTCATCGGTCCCGACAAACAGACCGCAAAAGAAGATTACATCGAATAGATCTCCACGAGAATCGTGGAGAACTTTGTATTGAGATCCAAAGAGGGAGAAGAAGCCATCTAGCTAATAACTATGGACCCGAAGGTCTGAGGTAAACTACTCACACATCATCGGAGAGGCTATGGTGTTGATGTAGAAGCCCTCCGTGATCAATGCCCCCTCCGGGAAGACGCCGGAAAAGGCCCCAAGATGGGATGTCACGGGTACAGAAGGTTGCGGCGGTGGAATTATGTTTTCGTGGATGCTTCTGTTGGTTTGGGGGTACGTAGGTATATATAGGAGGAAGAATTACATCGGTGGAGCAACATG
>NC_057808.1:106044978-106081754 GCF_018294505.1 Triticum aestivum | reverse complement strand
CGCGCCCCCTGCCTCGTGCTCTCCTTGTTGCTTTCTTGACGTAGACTCCAAGTCCTCTGGATCACGTTTGTTTCGAAAATCACGTTCCCGAAGGTTTCATTCCGTTTGGACTGCGTTTGATATTCTTTTTCTGCGGAACACTGAAATAGGCAAAAAACAGCAATTTGCGTTGGGCCTCCGGTTAATAGGTTAGTCCCAAAAATAATATAAAAGGGTATCAATAAAGCCCATTAAACATCAAAAACAGAATATAATATAGCATGGAACAATAAAAAATTATAGATTCGTTGGAGACGTATCAAGCATCCCCAAGCTTAATTCCTGCTCGTCCTCGAGTAGGTAAATGATAAAAACAGAATTTTTGATGTGGAATCCTAATTGGCATAATTTTTAATGTAATTCTCTTAATTGTGGTATGAATGTTCAGATCCAAAAGATTCAAGACAAAAGTTTAATATTGACAGAAAAAATAATACTTCAAGCATACTAACTAAGCAATTATGTCTTCTCAAAATAACATGGCCAAAGAAAGTTATCCCTACAAAATCATATAGTCTGGCTATGCTCTATCTTCATCACACAAAATATTTAAATCATGCACAACCCCGATGACAAGCCAAGCAATTGTTTCATACTTTTGGTGTTCTCAAACTTTTTCAATCTTCACGCAATACACGAGCGTGAGCCATGGACATAGCACTATATGTGGAATAGAATGGTGGTTGTGGAGAAGACAAAAAGGGAGAAGATAGTCTCACATCAATTAGGCGTATCAACGGGCTATGGAGATGCCCATCAATAGATATCAATGTGAGTGAGTAGGGATTGCCATGCAACAGATGCACTAGAGCTATAAGTATATGAAAGCTCAACAAAAGAAACTAAGTGGGTGTGCATCCAACTCGCTTGCTCACGAAGACCTAGGGCATTTTGAGGAAGCCCATCATTGGAACATACAAGCCAAGTTCTATAATGAAAATTTCCCACTAGTATATGAAAGTGACAACATAACAGACTCTCTATCATGAAGATCATGGTGCTACTTTGAAGCACAAGTGTGGTAAAAGGATAGTAGCATTGTCCCTTCTCTCTTTTTCTCTCATTTTTTCTTTTTTATGGCCTTTCTCTTTTTTTTATTTAGTCCGGAGTCTCATCCCGACTTATGGGGGAATCATAGTCTCCATCATCCTTTCCTCACTTGGGACAATGCTCTAATAATGATGATCATCACACTTATATTTTCTTACAACTCAAGAATTACAACTCAATACTTAGAACAACAATATGACTCCATGTGAATGCCTCCGGCGAAATACCGGGATATGCAATGAATCAAGAGTGACATGTATGAAAGAATTATGAACGGTGGCTTTGCCACGAATACAATGTCAACTACATGATCATGCAAAGCAATATGACAATGATGGAGCCTGTCATAATAAATGGAACGGTGGTAAGTTGCATGGCAATATATCTCGGAATGGCTATGGAAATGCCATGATAGGTAGGTATGGTGGCTGTTTTGAGGAAGGTATATGGTGGGTGTATGATATCGGCGAAAGGTGCGCGGTATTAGAGAGGCTAGCAATGGTGGAAGGATGAGAGTGCGTATAATCCATGGACTCAACATTAGTCATAAAGAACTCATATACTTGTTGCAAAAATCTATTAGTTATCGAAACAAAGTATTATGCGCATGCTCCTAGGGGGATAGGTTGGTAGGAAAAGACCATCGCTCGTCCCCGACCGCCACTCATAAGGAAGACAATCAATAAATAAATCATGCTCCGACTTCATCACATAACGGTTCACCATACGTGCATGCTACGGGAATCACAAACTTTAACACAAGTATTTCTCAAATTCAAAACTAATCAACTAGCATGACTCTAATATTACCATCTTCATATCTCAAAACAATTATCAAGCATCAAACTTCTCATAGTATTCAACACACTCATAAGAAAATTGTCTACTAATCTTGAATGCCTATCATAATTAAAGCAAATTACCACGCTGTTTTGTAGGACTCTCAAAATAATCTAAGTGAAGCATGAGAGAACAATAGTTTCTATAAAACAAATCCACCACCGTGCTCTAAAAGATATAAGTGAAGCACTAGAGCAAAAACTATATAGCTCAAAAGATATAAGTGAAGCACATAGAGTATTCTAATAAATTCCGAATCATGTGTGTCTCTCTCAAAAGGTGTGTACAGAAAGGATGATTGTGGTAAACTAAAAAGCAAAGACTCAAATTATACAAGACGCTCCAAGCAAAACACATATCATGTGGTGAATAGAAATATAGCTCCAAGTAAAGTTACCGATGGACGAAGACGAAAGAGGAGATGCCTTCCGGGGCATCCCCAAGCTTTGGCTTTTTAGTGTCCTTAGATTATCTTGGGGCGCCATGGGCATCTCCAAGCTTAGGCTCTTGCCACTCCTTGTTCCATAATCCATCAAATCTTTACCCAAAACTTGAAAACTTCACAACACAAAACTTAACAGAAAATCTCGTGAGCTCCGTTAGCGAAAGAAAACAAAACACCACTTCAAGGTACTGTAATGAACTCATTCTTTATTTATATTGGTGTTAAACCTACTGTATTCCAAATTCTCTATGGTTTATAAACTATTTCATCAAAATAAGCAAACAACACACGAAAAACAGAATCTGTCAAAAACAGAACAGTCTGAAGTAATCTGTAACTAACACAAACTTCTGGAACTCAAAAAATTCTACGAAAATAGGAAGACCTAGACAATTTGTTTATTGATGTACTGAAATTGGAATAAATATTTTATCACGGTCTGGTGATTTTAAACAATTGTTTTCGTGAATAGAAAGTTTCTGGAATTTTCAGCAAGATCAAATAACTATCATCCAAGAAGATCCTATAGGTTTCACTTGGCACAAACAGTAATTAAAACACAAAAACAAATCTAACCAGAGGCTAGATCAAAGATTTATTCCTAAACAGGAGCAAAAAGCAAAGAAAACTAAAATAAAATTGGGTTGCCTCCCAACAAGCACTATTGTTTAACGCCCCTAGCTAGGCATTGAAAATTTTAATGATGCTCACATTAAAGACAAGAATTAAAGCCCAAAGAGAGCATCATGAAACACATGACAAACACATCTAAGTATAACATACTTCATATGCATATGCATCTTATAATCAAACAAATTATCATAGCAAGAAAAAACTAGCATATGCAAGGAAGCGGAAAGAAAAAATAGCAATCTCAACATAACGAGAGGAAATTTATTATCATGAAGATTTCTACAACCATATTTTCCTCTCTCATAATAATTACATGTGGTATCATAAGCAAATTCAACAAAATAGCTATCACACAAAATATTTTCAACACGATCCACCTGCATGCAAAGTTGACACTCTTCCAAAATAGTGGGATTAACATTAACTAAAGTCATGACCTCTGCAAACCCACTTTTATCAAAAATTTCATAAGATTGAACATTCTCCAAATATGTGGGATCTAAAGTTGACACTCTTCCAAACCCACTTTCAATAATATTGCAAACACTATTATCAATCTCATATTCATCATGGGGCTTAAATAAATTTTCAAGATCATAAGAAGAACTATCACCCCAATCATGATCATTGCAACAAGTAGAGGACATAGCAAAACTAGCATCCCCAAGCTTAGGGTTTTGCATATTTTTAGCACAATTGACATCAATAGAATTTACAGTAAAATCATTGCAATCATGCTTTTTATTCAAAGATCTATCGTGAATCGCTTCATAAAGAACTTCATCACAATTTCCAGATTCACGAATTTCAAGCAAAACCTCATAAAGATAATCTACTGCACTCAATTCACTAGCAATAGGTTCATCATAATTGGATATCTTAAAGAGATTAGCAAGTGGATGAGGATCCATAAACTTTTAGCAAGCAAAGATGCAAGCAAAAAGAAGGTACATGGTAACACAAGCAAACAAAAGATCAAAAGGAAGAAGGGCGAATAAAACGGCAAGAGTGAAGTGGGGGAGAGGAAAACGAGAGGCAAATGGCAAATAATGTAATGCGAGGGATAAGGGTTTGTGATGGGTACTTGGTATGTTGACTTTTGCGTAGACTCCCCGGCAACGGCGCCAGAAATGGCTCGTTGACGGGAAACCAAATCTTGACTTGACTTGGCGCGAATCTCCCCGGCAACGGCGCCAGAAATCTTGACTTGCTACCTCTTGAGCACTGTGTTGGTTTTTCCCTTGAAGAGGAAAGGGTGATGCAGTAAAGTAGCGTAAGTATTTCCCTCAGTTTTTGAGAACCAAGGTATCAATCCAGTAGGAGACCATGCTCAAGTCCCTCGCACCTACACAAACAAATAAGAACCTTGCAATCAAGGCGATAAAGGGGTTGTCAATCCCTTCACGGTCACTTACAGAGTGAGATCTGATAGATATGATAAGATAATATTTTTGGTATTTTTATGATAAAGAGAAATAAAGATGCAAAGTAAAATAAAAGGCAATAGAAATAGCTGAGTGTTGGAAGATTAATATGATGGAAAATAGACCCGGGGGCCATAGGTTTCACTAGTGGCTTCTCTCAAGAGCACAAGCATTACGGTGGGTGAACAAATTACTGTGGAGCAATTGATAGAATTGAGCATAGTTATGAGAATATCTAGGTATGATCATGTATATAGGCATCACGTCCGTGACAAGTAGACCGACTCCTGCCTGCATCTACTACTATTACTCCACACGTCGACCGCTATCCAGCATGCATCTAGAGTATTAAGTTCATAAGAACAGAGTAACGCTTTAAGCAAGATGACATGATGTAGAGGGATAAACTCATGCAATATGATATAAACCCCATCTTGTTATCCTTGATGGCAACAATACAATACGTGCCTTGCTGCCCCTGCTGTCACTGGGAAAGGACACCGCAAGATTGAACCCAAAGCTAAGCACTTCTCCCATTGCAAGAAAGATCAATCTAGTAGGCCAAACCAAACTGATAATTCGAAGAGACTTGCAAAGATAACCAATCATACATACAAGAATTCAGAGAAGATTCAAATATTGTTCATAGATAAACTTGAACATAAAGCCACAATTCATCGGTCCCGACAAACACACCGCAAAAGAAGATTACATCGAATAGATCTCCACGAGAATCATGGAGAACTATGTATTGAGATCCAAAGAGAGAGAAGAAGCCATCTAGCTAATAACTATGGACCCAAAGGTCTCAGGTAAACTACTCACACATCATCGGAGAGGCTATGGTGTTGATGTAGAAGCGCTCCGTGATCAATGTCCCCTCCGGCAGGACGCCGGAAAAGGCCCCAAGATGGGATCTCACGGGTACAAAATATTGCGGCGGTGGAATTATGTTTTTGTGGATGCTTCTGTTGGTTTGGGGGTACGTAGGTATATATAGGAGGAAGAAGTACGTCGGTGGAGCAACGTGGGCCCCACAAGGGTGGAGGGCGCAGCTGGGGGGGTAGGCGCGCCCCTGCCTCGTGTTCTCCTCGTTGCTTTCTTGACATAAACTCCAAGTCCTCTGGATCACGTTTGTTCTAAAAATCATGTCCCCGAAGGTTTCATTCCATTTGGACTCCGTTTGATATTCTTTTTCTGCGAAACACTGAAATAGGCAAAAACAGCAATTTGGGCTGGGCCTCCGGTTAATAGGTTTGTCCCAAAAATAATATAAAAGTGTATAATAAAGCCCATTAAACATCCAAAACAGAATATAATATAGCATGGAACAATAAAAAATTATAGATACGTTGGAGACGTATCAGTGGGCGGATGGGATGGGAGTGGGGAACCATGGCTTAGGGACGCGCTTGTCCGAAATGTGGGGTAAGTTACGAAAGTACCCCCACCGATTTGAGGCGGTTCTTTTGGTTCAGGGGTATCGCGGGCATTTCACGTGTCGGGATTTCACAGGAGGTGGGAGTTTTCGCGCGCGTTGTAGTTTTGGAATAGCAAGGCGCGGGTTGAGATGGAGGGAGTTGTCGGAGCACAACGAGACAAAGATATATCTGAAATATTTCGGGCTAACAAGGCGCGGGTTGAAATATCCGGACAAGCCTAACATGTACTATACCAAATCAATTCGCACTACAAATGTCATTTAAAACTTTGAATTCATGTTCTGTTCAATTAAAATAGTTTGCTACGTGTATAATGCATGCAACCTAGTACTCAAATGAACGTTTTAGTGCATTCCAAACGTATATACTACCGCTTCAATATGAACTAAATTTGAATTCGTTTCTCTATTTGAATAAGATCTACAATAATGATTGTTTTGAAGTCAAAGCATTTGAATTCATTTCTCTGGTTTAATAAGATCTACAATCGTCATTATTGTCAAGTTAAACTATCGTTTGTGTGTTATCTTCACAGCACACCACATGATTACTCTTGAGTTACATATGAATTATGTGTACTATATGAACTCGAACTCGATTTTTTGAATCCACTTTATGTTGATTTCAAATCATAGTACATTTCAAGCTCTAGCTAGATCTTCACAAACTAAACCATGTCTCATATGTATAATGTGTTTATCCATTATGTATGGTGCCCCGCCCCCTAGGCCTACAAGTATTTAGATGTGAGTTGCAAACACCACACATTACCACAAATTCAAATAAAATGTGAGAATGTTCGATATATAGTATTGTTTAGATTGTTCGATATTTAGTTGTAAGCTGCAAACGCCACACATTATCACAAATTCAAATAAAATGTGAGATTGTTCGATGTATAGTATGGTTTAGAATGTTCGGCATTTAGCTGTGAGTTGCAAACACCATGCATTTTCACATTATGGTATAACATGTGCAAAACCACAACACGCGTATCACCGCTATATTCATGCATGCATATGTTTAAAACACTATGATCTCCTATTCAAATATATGAATCCACTTTCATATCAAATTATGATCTTTGTTAGTCTCTTACACCCACACAATCCTCTAAC
The DNA here is from genome assembly GCF_018294505.1 of Triticum aestivum. Lineage (NCBI taxonomy): Eukaryota > Viridiplantae > Streptophyta > Magnoliopsida > Poales > Poaceae > Triticum > Triticum aestivum. The sequence continues at coordinate 106,074,763 of NC_057808.1, read as the reverse complement.
CTTTGTAGCTACCACTAACTTTCTCTCGTGCATGCACACGCCCTCCTCGCCCTCCCCCTCCCTCGGCATTCTATCCACCGGGCACATTAATTTTTTTCTTTAGGTCGTTCTCCCAGAGTCTCCACAACTCCTTTCCGACACACACCGATTGATAAACCTCTCCAGCGATGCCTGCCTACAACATACACACACACCTTCAATCTCCTCCTTTATGTGTCCTTGCTTCGTGTCTCTCATATGGTCAGACACACGTGTAAACTCTCGCCCCTCTTTTCATCGATCTCACAACCGCACACTCCTCCCCCTATCTAGCTAGTAGTTGGGCCTCTCGCACCACCTCCTAGCTCCATTCTCTCTGTCTATCCGTCTCGGTGGGCCTTATTTGCCTCTAACAAATGGACGTACACCGACCGATCTCTTGCTACACATATAGCTAGCTAGGTCCTTATAACTCGTTTTTACCCACACGTCAATCGATCTACCTCATTAGTTGTGTCTCTCCCTTCCTCCGACAAACAACAATTGATCTACCGATCTAGTTAGGTTTGCTTACCAAACACATGGTTCCCCTTCATCATCCATGGATGCGTCCCGACAGATCTATCACGCACAGGCACACACAGAAACACATCCCCACTCTTATTGATAACATTGCAGTTACACCCTCAATTTGTCTAGTAGGCCTCTCCCACCATCTTCGAGAAGCAACTCCATCACCCATCCAGAACTCTACCCCTCTCCCTCCCTCTCCCTCCCTCTCCCCCCTCTCTCTCTCCTCTCTCTCTCTCTCTCTGTCCCATCATATTTCCCGTCCTTCAGTTATGTATGGATGTCGATCGATCTCCCTCAAGACATAGCTGGGTCTCTCCTTCTCAACACATATACGAGTCGTTCTACCTCTATAGTTAGGCCTCTGCCTATCCCTCCCCACCCCCTCCCACACACACACACACACCGATACATCGAGCGCTCTAGTCATGTCTCCCTGCCACACACAAACTTGACCTATGCCCTCTGACGTTCCGGTAGCTAGGTCAGTCGCCCTATATCTTTGACTTGCACACACACACAATTTCGATGGCTCTCTTCATCGATCTCGCACCCACCCACTTGATCCTCTCTTCGACTCTATCGATATCTATGACCCCTCCCTCTCTTCTCGTGGATCGCCCGACCCTCTATATATGATATGGATAGGCCTCCATTTCACATACATTGCATGCAAAATTTTGTTTGAGATGTCATCGACACATATTCCCACAAATACATTCACGAAATCAACCTTCCCCCCCCCCCAAAAAAACACTCATGAACGCACAAGCCATTTGTCTAGGTTTGTATCTCTCACACACACACCCACGTAGGTGGGGGACGTGCACGAAGAGAAGAGGTGCACGCACGGCGCACGTACTCCCATCTCTTTCCCAACCACACCCGCGCGGGTACACGGTGGAGCTCATTTCTTTAGGAAAAGGCAGCCCATGTGGTGATTTGACACGTGTACTGGTTGTCCACTAGATGGAGGGAGGATCGTCTACCACGGGTGAACAAACAAATTGCGACTTGACGCATTATGTTAAAAAAGAGGCAAACCATGTGGGGCCTACCTTAGAGGCAAGGCTCTATACACTGGAGTACTTTTGATGTGTCCCTTCAACTCGCAGAACAAGGAGAAGCTTGCTTAGTACGCCGTCTCCCCCGCCCACGGGCGCGGTGGCTCGCAGGATGAGGTGAAGCTTGCTTACTACTAGTATTAGTACTGTACGCCTTACGCCCGCTCCCTCGCCCACGCGCGCGGTGGCTCGCAGGACGAGGAGAAAATTTTACTACTCCCTCCGTTTACTCCTCGTCCCTACTACCTTGGTTAGAGAGATTATCATATTGTTTGGAATATATATGTCCTTTAGTAGATTTCAATATGAACTACTAGTACATACTCCAAACACTGATGTATATAGACGTATTTTAGAGTGTAGATTCACTCATTTTGCTCCGTATGTAGCATAAAGTTGAGACACTTATTTTGGAACGGAGGGAGTACATATTTGCTATGATCTGTCAATCATTGAGATGCAATAGCATGCATGTTAGTCTCCTTTGTATTTGATGAAATGTTGCAACGGGCAACCTTGGACGCAAGATACATGTAACAGAAGCTGGAAGCTTCATAGCATTGTACTATCTCGCTGATAAATTACAGTACATACTATACAAGTAGTACTATGTAAAGAGTTAGGTGTCGCACGGTGTCCAGAAAATATGGTGATAATGTGAGGTGGGCCATGTAATCACTGAGCCTGCGTGTTTTCACTGCTCTTGCACTCCTACGCCGTAAGAATGGAGAAAATTGTAATCTAGTAGTACCTCCTTTCGCCAAAAGCGTGGGACATCCAGCAGTCCTACCACCTCAATAATAATGACCAATGAGACGTCAAATCACATAGACCCAACAGTAAGTTGGACGGACAAAGCAACCATCACTCTTGAGTCAGCTTCTCCCTTCAACGCAGGCGCTAGTGAGAGGTCGCGTCCGCTCTGCCCGGGCATGAATGCGGCACCGATTCTTTGGAGCGGCGCTGACCGTTTCGGGCAGGAAGCGTGCGCGGGCGATGGAGGGGCTTTGGGTGGGTCAGGCTGGTCAGGAGCGGGCGTGGCAGCTGTCCGCCTGTCCCTACCGGACGCCCGAAAATGAGAGGATGCACCGACTCTCGCGGCTAAAATCGTACACTACACACTATTTCTCTGTAGGAGTAGGTCGATATGTCGCTCTCTCTAACACACACATGCTGTTAAACACACACACTCACACGCACACGCACACACAGGTTCATAGAATAGGAAAATCGTGCGAGTGCGAAGCCACAGGAAGTGAGATACAAATGGAGTACGTACAAGAAGAGAAGAGGTGACGAATATTCCATCAAACCTGGACTGAGGAGTAGTACTCCCTCTATCTAGGTGTTAAGTCATCCTATGGAAATCAGATATTCCCAAAATGTTTAGGCGTCGTCCATTAACTTCGCATCTCAATCCCCTTCTGGCCTCGTTGCTAGCGAGCGTTGTTACTTAGGGAGCGTTTATATCCTTAGCAAGAACAGCTTATAGCATAGCCGGGCAAGGTTAGGCGTTTGGAACTGTTAAAATATGTTAGCTTTTGTGGGCCAACTAGCTTGGGTGGGCTAGAAAAACCTTGCTAGCTCAGGAGAGCCAGATCGGCTCGCTTCCGACGGCAAACTTCGCGTAGTAGTAACATAGACTAGTAACATATGCATGTTACTAGTCCAAGTTACTCACCACTATGACCAGCCTAAGCAATGTAACCAAACGCTCCTTACTCTGCCTTGTTATCTCCCCCGGAAACCCAAGGCATGGAGCGCAACTACGCGTTGATCAGTCAAGAAATCAAAGTCGGCTTGCATGCGAGTTAATACGTGGCCCTGCATGGTAGCTAAAACGGCATCTCTTAGTTGTTTGGATTAATTGTTGCGTTTAGAGACAGAAATCAAGGCTTTGATTGGAGGAATGACCGGTCAAGTTTCTCGTTCTCCTCCAATCTGCTGGCACCTTGGTCCCGCTACACCTTCTAACATGACTTATTACACCTAGACGGAGGGAGTCGTATGAGATACGGTGGCACACTGACTTAGGTCGAATACAAGTGCCCAAAATTGTGTGCATGTTATAATAAGGATTCACTTAAAATAGTACGTGAGCGAACAGAGGGATCAATTGGACAGTGCTCCCGAGCAGTAGCGAGATGTGTAAGGTAAGATACACCGCTGGCGCTTTTAATTTTTCTTATTAATTTGTTTGTTTCACCCTCTGACTGGTGGGACCCAACGTACTAGGTGACTAAGGCTGCATTATTTCTGCACCACTGTGGATAGTCTTACCACCAAGGCCACATGACACGATTATGATTTAAATCCCAATGATTCCCACACACACAAAAAACACGGCATGCTTGTCACACGAATGCAGGAATGTATAAAAGGTTATTTTCCTCTCGTTGAACATAACGGGAGGGTTGTGTAGCTGGTTAGCCTGTTCGCTCATCAAACTTGAGGTCTCGGGTTCGATAACTACACTTGAGCATAATTCATGCCAGGAGGATTATTTGACTGGTCAAAATGGATGGATACGGAGCTATACGATCTCGCAGTGACTGTATAATCACCTCATCACGTATAAGCTGCAGCCTCGGTGCTTGTTTTCTAGGGTTTGCACTATTCACACTCTCTCCAGTATATATATACACCCTGGAGCCTCAGCGTGTAGTTGCTCTCTTCACATTCTCTCACCCTCTCCAGATCTAAACAAGACTTCATTGGCCTCTCTCTCTCCCCCCTCACTGCTGGTCTACTTGTAGTTGCTCTCTTCACACTCTCCCACCCTCTCCAGATCTAAACAAGACTTCGTTGGCCTCTCTCTCTCCCCTCACTGCTGGTCAAAGAGCCGGCAGGATCCGTCCGCCGGGAAGGGAAGGAGGCTTAACGATGTCGCCGTCGGCGAGGGAGAGAATCCACTACCGGCGCAGCTGTTCACTTTCACCCAGCGGCGGTGCGAGAGGGCCTCCGACCTGGTCTTCTTCGCCCCCGTACATAGTGTGGGTCGAACGGCCTCCGGTCGCCCACCGAACCACACCCCAAGAACCTTAAGGTATAATTTACTTATTCCACATGCATTGCTCTAGCTGCATGTGGGCTTTTTCCGCTTCTGCACTCGAATCTAGGTGTTGGATCAAACAGGAAAGTAGTGGGGAAAGTTGTATACCATGAATCTAGGACGTGGTTCAAAGAGGAAAGGAATGTGGGAAAGTAGTGGGAAAAGTTGTATAGCATAGGACGTGGTTCAAAACGGAAAGGAAGGGGAAAGTAGTGGGGAAAGTTGTATCGCATGAATCTAAGACGTGGTTCAAAGAGGACAGGAATGGGGGAAAGTAGTGGGGAAACTTGTATAGCATAAATCTAGGACGTGGTTCATAGAGGAAAGGAAGTGGGGAAAGTACTAGTACAGACTGGCTATCCAGCACCTACGTTGGTCGAAAAGGGAAAACAATGACAAACGCAGTACGCACATCTGTAACGAACTGATCTTTTGTTTTGGGGGACAAGGCTGTAGAGTTTGAGCAGGACTAGATTTGCTGCGCTCACATAGGGAAAGGTGTCTAAAGATAACAAAATTGGGACCAACACAAATATGCTCCTTGGTTGTTTGTTCTTTGTTGCAACAGACTGTGCATCACCCCAGTACATCGGTAGATGCACATGGTGCTGGTGCGTCCACAGTCCCGTGCAACTCTTTAGTTGTTGTTAATCTAAGGCCCTGTTTGGTTAAAAACTCCCTAGTCCCTACCTACTTGGTTCCAGGGACTAAACATGGACTAGAGGTTATTAAATGACATGCTAAAATACCATGTTACCCCTAGTAATGAACTAATAGAGACAAGGTACGATGCGTGGCAGGGGCAACTGTTGGAAAAAGTCCCAAAAAGACTCTCCCTCGGGGTCTTCTTTCTTTAGTCCCAAATGCCCACTTTTAGTCCCTAAAAGTCCCTCCTGTTTGGTTTAGATGGGACTGACACGTAGTTTTTTTAGTACCTCCACCAAAATGTCCCTGTAAACAAACACCCTCTAATAATGCCGCTGGAAAATTGATGCAATGCCACAGTTAAAAGCAAATTACATGTTTAACGAATTTTATTGTTAATATAATCTCTCTGTTAATATTAATCAATGCCGCCGTTTGAGAAATGCTACTGTCTTGCTTTCTTTCCCATTTAGATAGGTTAGATGCTTCTTTTTGTTGGCTTCTGTGTCATCCACCGTTATTGACCACTAGTTGTTTCCTTTGCACCTCTGTGTAAACAGGGTTATCTAATTCACCTCGTTGCCATTGTGACATTTTGTTGCACTGCACAAAACACTTTTGTTTTAAGAGTGTTTTGTGCAGTTCAACCAAAATGTCACACCGACAACGTTGCTTGATTGCTTGATCTTAGTGGAACTGCACAAGAGGAGATCTTACTTCCTATCCGTGTTGGCAAATTTGGTTGAGATCTTCTTCTTGTGAGTTGTTTGAATTCCGCGTCATGAGAGGTCAGTACTAGCCTTCATTCACATGATTCTGCAATGTGCTTTCATATGTCGTGCTACTTGTACGGTAATGTTGCTTGATTTTTGTGAACTGCACAAATGGAGACAAGAATTCCAATCTGTATGTGCACCGCAATATCCCATTGAGGTAAGATAAGGATATTTCACAACTGTTGGCCTGTATTTTGCCACTTTCATCAGAAAATTAATGTCATTGTTTAGTGCTATACTTGTGCAACCAAATTGACGTGTCAAATCTTACATTGAAGGCGAAGCTTGTCTGTTATTTAACCAAGTGATGAAGGGGAAGAACAAGCGGAAGAAAAACAAAAATCAACTCCTGGTGCTGTAATGAAGCACTGGAACTTTGATGACACAAGTAATGATATAGTTTTGCATCTTAATTTATTGCTATGGCTGGAACGAGCAATTGTTTTGCCACTGATTTGATGCCACTCTTAATGTAATACGTAATTATCTCTACTTGTGCAAACAGGGATCTTCTTTGAAGATACCATATATTTTAGTGGAACTGCACAAGAAGATGTTGGAAACATTAATCTAATCGAGGAGTATATAGTAAGCATGGCCACCATAGTAGATAGCAACAGATGGTTCCGGAGAAGTGCTTCATCTGTATGCTCTACACAATAAGCCTCCTGACAAAGGTTGGTACTCGCACACTGATTTCATCCATATGATTGAGCTTTGTCATCTCTATTGGTGGTGTGCTACTATTTAGATACTGTCATCAAAAAGTGGTATTGTCCTTGAGAAATGCTTCAGCTGTGCTATTTTAAATATTTCCTTTCCTTTTTTGAGCAAACAGGGATGCTAGCATTTAGTTATCCTGTTGTCTTTGCACAACAGGATCATCCTCCTCTGAAGAAGAATATGGAGTACGTGAAGTGACTAGTTCCGATTATGCCAGGATGAAGAAGCCCTGTCTATCTTCTCATCAGAAGGAGCAGTTGAAGGATGGTTACATTACCCCCCACAAGACCAAACTAACTTCAGCTCAGAAGGACTGACAAATCTCCATTTTCTTGCTGTGATGCGGGAGTACAATGTTGTTCTAGGATTCTTTCCGGTGAGTTCCATTTTTCTAAAAGTGTGCTCTACATGGACCATGTAGGTGCCTGTTTAAACTGTCAATTCATAGTACAGTTTGCTTTATACTAATCACTTTTTTGTATTTGTGCAAACAGGGGTGCTCAGCTTGATTTCAATGGGAACTGCACAAAATGTTCATGAATACATCGAGTCATTCATTTCCACCACAAGAAAGGAGGTGCCGATAAGTTCAAGGCGTTGCAACATATAAGGGCGAAATCATACAAGCTATGCGCGAATTTGGTTGATTTTGGTGGAACTGCACAGAAAGAACAGCTGGTTTATTTAGCACGAGGTGCCATGTCAATGTTCGAACTGATGGCAAACCCTGCCCATTCCACAATCGTAGGCATTTGATATTTTGGAATGGGAAAACCTTGTCAATTGCTCATTGATTTTAGCAAGAAGACATGCGTTTGATATTTTCGAATGGGACGCCCTTTGCTGTCAGCAGCGTCGATCCATTTTTTTCTTTATTCTTTAGTTGTGAAGTAAATATTAGCTCTGACATGTGAATCGCTGAGATGCATAATCATCGATTGTTTTGAATGTTCTCTATGACATGTGAATCGCTGTGATTGCAATGTACATGAATGCTAAAAAGCTGCTCAAACTCTTTGTACTCCTTCTGTTCCTTTTTACTTCGCACATTGTGAAAGTGCATACTTTTTTCTATAAGATTGGTCAAAGTAGAGATACTTTGACTGCAGACAAAAAACTTGTATGCAGACTAGAGAGGACCGGAGGGAGTACATGTGAAAATGCTGCAAACGAGGTGATCACCCTGGGAATAATGCTAGTACGTATTGTTTTGCATGTTCATCCAATGCCAGTGATATAAGAATTCGAACTAATCGAAAGAAATTCATTCATACATGTTTGGATTTCATATAAACATGCCGGATTTCACTACATTCTTCAACTAAAACGGGGTGCGCTGGAGGTATAATTAATTAACCGAAGCTACCCACCTGTGTCCGGCTGAGCCGAACAGAAGCTTCAGTGACTTAACTGCAGGTGCAGTTGCGTAACTGACATGTGGCCCAGATGCCTGTTGAGCCCACGTGTCAGTCAGCCAACTGCACCAGCAGTTAAGTAGAAGCAGCGTCCTTCTCCAACATAGCTCTCCGACTCCACGCCGCCACCAAGAAGCTAACCGTCCGTCAATGGTCAACCCGCCTAGCTTGTCATAGCGATTAGGGCAACTAGGAGCCCAATGATCAGGATCCCCACATGACAAACACCTTTCTTCTTGTCATTGTTCTTCTTGAAGTTCGTGTGTTGCACAACCTTGTTCTTCCCATCAAACTTTGCTTTACCATCAAACTTGCCCTTGTTCTTGAACTTGTGGGGCTGGAAGTTCTTCTTCTGTACCATATTGACACTAGATCCTCCCTCAATTCCTCAAGCATGTGTGTCCTTTGTTCTCGCCTTTTCTTCCACATCAAGAGTACCAATGAGATCCACGAAGGAGGAAGCTTAGTGATGATACCTCTGGCAACAAACTTGTCCGGTAGCATACAACTGAAGTGCTCAAGTTCTCTAGCAAATGACTGTATCTCATGAGCTTGCTCAACCACGGAGCGCTCTTCAATCATCCTGTAATCATAGAATTGCTCCATGATGTACAGCTTAGTGCCAGCAACCGGAGGGTAGCAGCGGTGGCCTTACCTAGACCCGAGCGGCGGCGACCTACCGTGTTCTACTCTTCCTTGTTTTCTGTGTGGCGCGGCCTCGTTGGCAGCGGGGCGGGGCCTCGGCCGAGCCGGCGATGTCCTCTGCAGTCCTCTGTCTCGTTGTCGGCGGGCGGCACCTCGGCGGAGCGGGGGCAATCCTCCCCCTCGTAGCCGGCAGGGTGGGGCCTCGGCGGAGCCGGCGGTGTCCTCTACCTCGTTGTTGGCGCCGCGGGGCCTCGGTGGAGCAGGGCCTCGTCGATGCCAGCGGAGCGGGGACTCGTCGGAGCCGGCATTGTCCTCTGCCTCGTCCTCAGTCTCGCCAAACAACGTCTCGCCAGCTTCATCGCCCTCTTTGTAGGCGGCCACAGCCTCCGCCACCCACATGCGGTACCGCCAGCGCTCGAGGCGGCCCTCGCTGGTGGAGCGGTATGAGTCGAGCACGCCTCCTGCTCCGCCCGCTCCACGGCGATCTTCTCCTCCGCCTGTAGGTGCTCCTGGAGGAGATGGTGGTTGTCGGTGGCATCGGCCTGCGCCTCCCGAAACTGCTCCTCACGCTTCTGCCTCACCGTGTACATATATTGGGCACGGGCCTCGCCGATGGTCATGGTGCAATGCACCGGCGAGGATGGCACGGAGGAGGGGGTTGGCACCGGATCGTTGACTACCATGTTCTCCATTGGGATGTCGTCATCCTCCGGCTGCCTGCCGGCCAGCCAGTCGGCAGCAATGGCTGCCATCTCCTTGTGGTCCGTCGTCCGCCCGTCCCGAAGAGCGCTGGAGCGCGAGGAAGCCATGGTGGGCAGTAGTGGTGTGGACAGGAGAATAGGAACGGATGCGGATGACTGCGGCTATGGCCGGGGCAGCAGTTTATATAGAAATGGTGGGCAGCGGAGGGACGGACGTGTGGCACCAGAGTAGCCACCTCAGCAACCGCGTATCATTAATGTGGGCGGCAGAAGGATGGACGGACGACACGTGTGTCGTTTGAAGGCGGAGCAGTCGCATGCACCAGGAAGCGGGGTGGGCGGCGCTGACCGTTTCGGGCGGAAAGCGCGCGCGGGCGAGGAAGGCTGTCTAGGTGGGCCAGTCTGGCAGCGGGTCGGTCCAACAGCCGGACATGCTGGCTCGCCAGCTACCTCGCCGAGCTGAGCGACGACAATCAGACGATGGACGTAGCTTCCGATCAGGAGCCGGCGCCACTGTCTAAGCTAGTTCATGCCGTGTTCACCATAGAGCAGGTGCGGCCGCACTTCGACGCCCTAATGGCGGAAGAGCTACCAGTGCAGGAGGACCTGTGCTGCAACCTTTGTCTCCTCAACGAGCACCGGTGAACAAGCGAACGACAATGCCGTCGCGGACATGTGGCCCTATGATCCTGGCTTCCCGAATGAGCAGCGGGTGCTGTATCAGACCATCCGTAGGGCCCGCGAGCCCCTCTCCATCGTCCTTTGAGTTGTTGCGCTCGCCGTGGCGCCGCCGTCTCGCGTTGTCAACATGGTCAACAGACATGAGGATGAGGAGATGACTTTACTTGGAGAGGATGACAGTGGGGACCCACCAGGGCCATAGCCGCACGTACGTAAGTGCCTCCTTATTAGTATATAAAACTATACTTTTTTTGCTTCCTCCTGGTTTCCTGACATCACGGTCCCACATCGTTGTCAACCTATGTAGTCAATAAACAAGAGAATTGCACAAGAAGCGGTCGACAGCTGGGACCAAGCAGCTCGAGCAGTATTTGTGTTTTTGAGGTGTGAGTACTGCAGAGTTTTTCTTGAGCGATGTTTAGCCCAGATATTAATTTTTCTCCTCTGAACAACAACGAAAACATCACTGCAGATATTAACTAGGCGGGTTGTGGCCCGTCTAGCCCATGCTAGATATCCAGCCCAGATATTATTTTTTTCAAGCTGAAAATGACTAGCCCAGCTATACTTTTTTAGGAATACCCAGGCAAGGTCAAGTTGTTATTCGCCGCCCCGCTGGGCTGCAAATATTTCCTAGGAGGGATGCATTAGCCTTAACAAGAAAATGGGCTTTAAGAAATAATAAATGAGATGTAATTATAAAAACTGGGCAGTAACTATAAAAAATGCACCAAACACGTAATTACTTTATAAAATATTATTTTCGGATATTGAAAATTTCAATTTCATTAATTGTTGCGAGCGCCATGTTTCGTTGGATTTTTACGTAATATAAATTTATATTGAAATTGTATTTAATCTGACTAGAAATTTCGGGATAAAAATATTTCGGATCCCATCAAAATGTGGGAATTTTTATTGAATTCTGTTTTGAACGGTTGGTTGAAATGGGTTGTACTTTTCACAAACTGTAAATGGGCTGTAGTAAATTCCATTAGAATTCAAAAATTGGCTGCACATTCTTACAAATCTCAAATGGGCTATAAGTTCTCTGCCACACACTTGTGGCCTTACTAAGTTGATGCATCCCCTCAAAAAAAGAGTTGACGCATATGCAAGGCTTTGTCAACTTATAGTCAACACACGGTTCTAGCAGCAGTGGCCGTTGGATGTCCATCCAACGGATGCCGTGCTTCTTCTTCAATCTCAGATATTCTAGCTTCACCCGCCCAAAAAATGATTCCTCCCCTTGACATCTAGGGCGCACCGTTTCGGAAGCTGACCTGTGGGCCTACTAAGTTGACGCGTACCAAGGGCTTTGTCAACTTAGTCAATATAAATGATTCTTGCTGAAGTGACCGTACGATGTCCATCCAACGGCCATCGTGCTTCTTCAACCTCTGGTCTTCTTGCTCCAGCCGCCCAAAGCAGCGCCGGTCGTGCCGCCTGCTCCTGCCTCCCGTGGCCGGCTGTGCTGCCACGGAGGCCTCACCGCCCCCTACTACTCCCACCGCTGGCTAGGCCATCCCTCCACTCACCCACACCCCCTGTTATTCTGCAGCGACGGAAGCCTCACACCGCAGCCCAACCAGTGAACCCTCGTACTCCTCTCTGCATGGGTATCCACTGCCGCATCTTCCCTGGCTCCGCGTCGTCCCCTTCCTAAGCGTCGCCATCGTCCACCGCCTTGGTGCTCTCGACGCGGCGTGGTCAATATGGTCAACGACCGACTTCCATCAGAAGAGTACTGTACGTGGAGAGGCTGACAGCTGGGTCCACGGCAGCCGCAAGGAAGTGCCTCCTTATTACGCGCAAAATAATTATTCCTGCACCTGACAGCAGGGACCCACCGGACGGGCCACCGTATTTCGCAAACAAAATGTTTCCCCCCTGACTGCTGGGACCCACCAGCTACATCTTCGCACGCAAGGAAGTGCGTCCGGGCAAAAAACAAACGATTCGCCCCCCTGACTGCTGGGACCCACCAGCTATATCTTCGCACGCAAGGAAGTGCATGACAGTCGGGACCCACCTGGTCGAAGTGTACGTAGTGTTGTCATTCTGGTCGCGAACGTGTACGTACATACTGGTCGATGTAGAGCGCGCACGTGTCGTAGTTGAGGCGCGCATGTAGCATGTACACATAAGTACAGCGGCCAGTGTGCAAGAAAGATAATACATCCACGTACGTACATACGGGCAGGGTCTCGAACGCCTACTCACGCATACGTACAGCCAGGGCTCGTGTACATGGCTGGGTCGGAACGGAGAAACTGCGTCGTCGTCGTCGTGTTCATCGGGAGCCAACAGAACGCATGGGAGCCAACCGGCGTGGACGGAACAGCCGATGGAAACGAGGCCTGGCATAATGCAGAACGGAGGAAACGGCCTTGTGTTCGACCGGCCATGTTTGAAACGGGATCCTGTTCATCGGGAGGGGTCTGGCATACCGCAAAACGGAGGAAACGGACCTCCTACGGTCGAAACGGGGGTCCTATTGATCGGGAGGGGTGCGACGTACCGCAAAACGGTGGAAACGGAGTTGTGTTGGAGCGCTACGGTCGAAACGGGGGTCCTGTTCATCAAGAGGGGTGTGGCGTACTGCAAAATGGGACTCCACGGGATACTGTTCATCTCCACCGTCGACCCCCTCCAGCCTCCACGGGCTACTGTTCATCCACCGTCGACCTCCTCCAGCCTACACCTGCGACTGTTCATCCACGGGCTCCTGTTCATCCAGCCTCCACCGCGCGCTACTCCACCGGCTACTGTTCAACCAGCCCTCTCCACGGGCTCCTGTTCAACCACCCCTCCACGGGCTACTGTTCATCCAGCCCTCCACCGTCTACTGTTCATCCAGCCCTCCATGGGGTGGTCCAGTTCATCCAGCCCCAGCCGGCTCGATAGATCGGGGTCCTGTTCATCCAGAGGCAACACCACGGGGTCCTGTTCATCCACCCGCACCGGGAACTGTTCATCCAAAACCCCCAGCAACGCTCACTATTCATCTAGACGCAGTATCGATCGGCTTCAATTAGCAGCAGTAGCGAAGGAATCGCTCGATCGGGTTCACTTAACAGCCATCGATCGGCCGCTCAGGTTCAGTAACGCATAGCCTGCAGTGCAATCGCTCGGGTTCAGTTAGATCCCAACGCCTCGCACCCACGCGCGTGCGTGTACGAGAGAACCGCGCATCGCTCGGCCCCGACCACCCACCGTAACCGGGAACACCCCGATATTTTCCTCGCCCTCGCTTCTACCACGGTTTTTTCTGTCATGGAAGGCCCAAAGAATGTCATGCCGCTGCGTCTCCAACCCGCCTAGGACGAAAAGCCCATTTTTTTCATGATTTTTTGTCATAGAAGTACGAGCCCACCACATCTATGATGATACTGGGTTTTGTCACAATTATCTGAAGGAAATATGCCCTAGAGGCAATAATAAAGTATTATATATTTCCTTATATCATGATAAATGTTTATTATTCATGCTAGAATTGTATTAACCGGAAACATAATACATGTGTGAATACATAGACAAACAGAGTGTCACTAGTATGCCTCTACTTGACTAGCTCGTTGATCAAAGATGGTTATGTTTCCTAGCCATAGACATGAGTTGTCATTTGATTAACGAGATCACCTTATTAGGAGAATGACGTGATTGACTTGACCCATTCCGTTAGCTTAGCACCCGATCGTTTAGTATGTTGCTATTGCTTTCTTCATGACTTATACATGTTCCTCTGACTATGAGATTATGCAACTCCCGTTTACCGGAGGAACACTTTGTGTGCTACCAAACATCACAACGTAAATGGGTGATTATAAAGGTGCTCTACAGGTGTCTCCAAAGGTACTTGTTGGGTTGGTGTATTTCGAGATTAGGATTTGTCACTCCGATTGTCGGAGAGGTATCTCTGGGCCCACTCGGTAATGCACATCACTATAAGCCTTGCAAGCATTGTGACTAATGAGTTAGTTGCGGGATGATGTATTACGGAACGAGTAAAGAGACTTGCCAGTAACGAGATTGAACTAGGTATCGAGATACCGACGATCGAATCTCGGGCAAGTAACATACCGATGACAAAGGGAACAACGTATGTTGTTATGCGGTCTGACCGATAAAGATCTTCGTAGAATATATGGGGGCCAATATGGGCATCCAGGTCCCGCTATTGGTTATTGACCGGAGAGGTGTCTCGGTCATGTCTACATAGTTCTCGAACCCGAAGGGTCCGCACGCTTAACGTTACGTTGACAGTTTTATTGAGTTTTGATGTACCGAAGGAGTTCGGAGTCCCGGATGAGATCGGGGACATGACGAGGAGTCTCGAAATGGCCGAGACGTAAAGATCGATATATTGGACGACTATATTCGGACTTCGGAAAGGTTCCGAGTGATTCGGGTATTTTTCGGAGTACTGGAGAGTTACGGGAATTCGTATTGGGCCTTAATGGGCCATACGGGAAAGGAGGGAAAGACCTCAAAGGGTGGCCGCACCCCTCCCCATGGGCTAGTCCGAATTGGACTAGGGAGGGGGGCGCCCCCTTCCTTCTTTCTCCTTTCCCCTTCCCTTCTCCTACTCCCACAAGGAAAGGAGGAGTCCTACTCCCTGTGGGAGTAGGACTCCCCCCTTGGGCGCGCCACCTCCCCTTGGCCGGCCCTCTTCCCCTTGCTCCTTTATATACGGGGGCAGGGGGCACCCCATAGTCACACTTGATATACGATATTTTAGCCGTGTGCGGTGCCCCCCTCCACCATATTACACCTCGATAATACCGTTGCGGAGCTTAGGCGAAGCCCTGCGTCGCTGGAACATCATCGTCTTCACCACGCCGTCGTGCTGACGAAACTCTCCCTCAACACTCAGCTGGATCGGAGTTCGAGGGACGTCATCGAGCTGAACGTGTGTAGAACTCGGAGGTGTCGTGCATTCGGTACTTGATCGGTCGGATCGTGAAGACGTACGACTACATCAACCGCGTTGTGATAACGCTTCCGCTGTCGGTCTACGAGGGTACATGGACAACACTCTCCCCTGTCGTTGCTATGCATCACCATGATCTTGCGTGTGCGTAGGAATTTTTTTGAAATTACTACGTTCCCCAACATTATCGTCATAGAAGTGTTATAAGTATGACAGAAAAACATTTCGTTCAGCCCAAATGTCATGGATGTGTCTTTTTTGTAGTGAGTATGCTGTGGTCTGGCGGGCTACACGCTCCGCGTCTTCCTCCTTCTCCGGTAGGGTGCCCCGAAGTAGGTACGCCTTGAACTCCTCGGTCCAACACCCCTCCTGAGGTTCCAGCGCGAGGAGGAGGCGAGCTCATAAGGTCGGGCCGCAAGCCGGGGTGCCCGACGGAGAGGAGCCTGAGGGAGGTCCTCGTGAGGCGGTGCTGGTTCTGCGGTGGGTGGAGCTGACGACGGCTTGAAGAGCCGCTCCTCGAAGACGCCAGGCTCTTGAGGCAAACGCCGGGACGCCCCGATGTCATCCGCCTCCTTGTTTGTGCCTCGCAGCACGTGCTGCAATTCCAGGCCCAAGAATCGTTTCTCAATTTTGTGTACCTCCTCAAGGTATGCTTCCATGTGCTCGTCCTTCGGTGTGTACTCCTTGTTGGAGAAGTTGATGAGGAGCTGCGAGTCTCTCTGATGGCGAGGCGCCTGACCCCTAGTGCTGCGGTGGCCTTGAGTCCTGTGATCAGGCCCTCGTACTCCGCAATGTTGTTGGAGACCTTCTCGCCGTGTTGGAATCAGAGTTGCACGGCATAGTAGAGCTTGTCTTTGGTGGGTGAAATAAGCACAGCTCCAGCCCCCGCGCCCTGGCGTGAGAACGCGCCATCGAGGTACATGATCCAGCCATCTGGTGCCTTGTCGCCGGGTATGAGGGAGCGGTCCTCACACACTTCACGGTCAGGGACATCAGTCCATTCCGCCACGAAGTCAGCGAGGGTCGCACGCTTGATGATCCTGGTGGTGTTGAACTCCAACTAGAACGCCTGCAGCTCATTGTTCCATTCGGCGACCGTTCCCGCGGTGTTAGGGCTCTGGAGCACCCTCTCCAGAGGGTAAGCTGAGATAACCTTGATGGGGTGGCCTTGGAAGTAGTGGCGCAGCTTTCGGGAGGCGACGAGGAGCGCGAGCAATAGCTTCCATGGCATGGGGTAGCGTGCTCGTGCGTCTCGGGGCACCGTGCTGACGAAGTATACCGGGTGCTCGACGAGGGAGGAGGCATTGGTGAGGTCTTGCAACTCCTGAGTCTGTCGGCCCTCAGGAGCCTTATCATCCGCCATAGCATCCGTGCCCTCAAGAGTACCGTCCTGAGGAGACCCACTTCCTGGGGGGTTGGCCGAGGTCTCAGGAGCGTTGTTGGCCGATGGTGTAGTCGGAGCCTCAGGAGCGCCATCTTGAGACCGCGGCACCCCATCTGGTGACGGGGTGCCCCGTCGTGATACCTTGATCAGGCGCTCCTCCCTCACTGCCACCAGCGCTGCGCTGGCTGAGTGAGGCATGGCAGCCAAGTAGAGCACCAGGGGCTCAAGAGGACGTGGCGCCACCATCACCGGCGGGCTAGTGAGGTACTTTTTGAGGTCTTGGAAGGCCGCGTCAGCCTCCGGAGTCCACTCAAATGGTCCTTTCTTTTTCATCAGCTTGAAGAACGGGAGAGCGCGTTCTCCCAACCTTGAGATGAAATGCCCCAGCGAAGTCACGCAACCTGCCAGCTTTTGCATCCCCTTGAGAGTCTGCGGCGGGCTCATCCTTCCTATGGCCTTGACTTTCTTTGGGTTAGCCTCGATCCCTCTATGCGACACCAAGAAACCCAGCAGCTTGCCGGATGGGACGCCGAACACACATTTCTCCGGGTTGAGTCGCAGATCCACCTTGCACAGGCTGGAAAATGTTTCTCCCAGATCTTCAATAAGGGTCCTTGCCTCCCGCGACTTCACCACTATGTCTTCAACGTATGCCTTAGCGTTCCTCTCGAGCTACTGGCCCAGAGTGATGTGCATCATCCGCTGTAAGGTTGCTCCAGCGTTACGCAATCCAAACGGCATGCAGGTGTAGCAATACACCCCGCATGGGGTCTGGAAAGCCGTCTTTTCAACATCTTGCTCTGCCATCTTGATTTGGTTATAGCCTGAGAAGGCATCCAGGAAGCACAGCAGGTCGCACTCGGCGGTCGAGTCGACGATCTGATCAATACGTGGAAGCAGAAAGGGGTCTTGAGAGCAAGCCTTGTTGAGGTTGGTGAAGTCGACGCACATGCGCTCCTTTCCGTCCTTCTTGGGGATGATGACCGGGTTCGCCAACCATTCTGGGTACCGCACCTCCCAAATGACACCAGCCTCTTGCAGCTTGCGGGTCTCTTGGACGATGAACGACTGCTTCTCTTTGGACTGCCGCCGCACCTTCTGCTTCACCAATCGTGTGTTAGGGCACACCCTCAGGCGATGCTCGACTATTCCCCTCGGGATCCCAACCAGATCCTTGGGCTCCCATGCGAACACTTCCTTGTTCGTGCGTAAGAAGTCGACCAACGGCTTTTCTTGATCTAGAGGGAGGCTGGCACCTATGGTGAAAGGTGGCACCCGATGCCCCGTCTTCATCGACCGACACCTGCTTCCTCTCGGCCCGATCTTGAGAGAAAAATTGCTTCTTCTTTGCTGGCACAGCCCCCGGATCCCCTGGGGCCCTTTCCTCAGTTGTTTGTGCGACCGCTGCGGCCCTGAAGGCAAGCCTGAGGGCAAATAGCGCGTCCTTGGTGTCTCCTGCCATGGTGAGCACGCCGCTGCCTCCCGGCTGTCGGATTGCGGGTTCCGGCAAAACCCTTAAGGTTCGAAGTCTCGGGTGCGCACGAAGATCTCTCCCTCCCCTAGATCACACACTCACCACGATCTCAAAGCTCAGCCCGATGAACTCGAAGAACAGGGGACACAAGAGTTTATACTGGTTCGGGCCACCGATGTGGTGTAATACCCTACTCAAGTGTGGTGTGGTGGATTGCCTTGTAGGCTGGGGATGAACAAGTACAAGGGAAGAACAGCCTCCTGAGGAGAGGTGTTCTCGAGCTCGGTGAGCTTGTGTGGTAGAGAATGATCTGAATCCTCCCCCTGCTAAGGTGGTGGCAAGTCCTATTTATAGAGGCCCTGGCCCTCTTCCCAAATGTTTATGCGGGAAGGGATCCCAGAACGGCCAATTTGAAGGGGGACAGCCAGTACAAGCTATCTTGACAAAAGGTGGTCTTCGCCTACCAAAGGCTCTAGTGGTGACGTTGTCCTGGGCTCCGCAATGACCTCTGTCCTGCCGTCCTACTGGTCTTGGTCTGGTTGCATCGATATGGAACCCTTTGCCTGAGGCCTCGGGACTCCTCGCCTGCGCATGCTCCTTTAGCACCAAAGAGGAAACGGGTATTCTGCGCCCGCTGGCGCCTGCCTGGCCTTGGTCGTCATGGCTCACGTCACGGGAATCTCGCGAGGTGCCCCTAGCCTTGATCTCTCTGCTCCTCACGAGCCAGCCTAGGGAGGCTGCCCCTGAGAATGTCTTGTGTCGTCCGCCTCGCGAGGCTTGGCCCCTCGCGAGGGTCTTGAGTGTTTGCTGGTGAAGATGGGTCGTACCAGGCAGCTGGTGGAGCCACGTCGTGGGCAGCAGGCAGGCAAGTCTGGGGACCCCCGTTCCTAGAACACCGACAGTAGCCCCCGGGCCCAAGGCGCGCTCGGACTTGGCTTCGAGCCAAAGCCGAGGGGCAAGTGTGGAGCGCCACGGGCCCTAACCGCCTGCGACCTTGATTGACGCGTGGCGACTGATGGGACATGGGCACCCCCGCTTCCCCACGCAGCCTTGATATCCGCCTGGCTAGGCGCCCCTCGCGGCCAACATAGTTACTCCTTCGTCGCTGGCGACGCGCTTCCCCAACTCTTCTGCCTCCTCGAAACAACAGCCTCTTCTTCCAATCTGACCAGAGCTCTGTCCTCTCCATCGCCATGGCCCCTAGCCGAATGAAGAAAGGGAAGAAGAAGCCCCACTCCTCAACCGAACTACCTCCGGCCTTCGCGCCAGCTATCGAGCGGTCGGTGGTGCTTAACCAGGAGGCCATGTGCAAGGTCCGCCCACCGCTCGCCAGCGATTTCAACGAGTGGGGGAAGACGGTGGCCTAGCCCGCATCCTGCGCCTCCGTCGATAGGACAGCCACGAAGGTCCACTTCTTCCTTGACGCCCTGTGGGCCGGCCTGATTCCCCCTTTCTCCACCTTGTTAAACGCCATGCTTTCCCATTATCAGATCCATATGCTGCACTTGGATCCCCAATCCGTTGCTCTTCTTGCCGTCTTTCCCTTTGTCTGCGAGGCCATGGTGGGCATTGCTCCTTCCGTGGCCCTACTTCGCCATTTTTTCTCACTGCACCTGACCGACCCTTAGCAGTGCTCGGGATGCCTGAGCTTCCAGGCCATGGCTACGACGGTCGGCTCGGGGATTGACTTCGAGCTTCCCCCGTCTACGAGCGGGTTCCGGAAGCGGTGGGTATTCATGGACGTCAGCGTGCTCAGCCCCCTGCTCTCGCTTCCATAGGCACCTGCCGTACCCGGCTCTGGCTGGGGCCACGAGAGGATCGCCGACCCGCGTCTTGCATTCATCTGACTCCAGTTGAAGAGGCTAAAGGATCTTGGCGTGACTGCGCCCATGGTGGTGAAGGAGTTCATCTGATGCCATGTTGCCCCGCTCCAGTGCCATTCTCGGCCAATGTGGACCTTGTCTGGCAGCAAGGATCGCATGAGGCTTCACGAATCCGGGCTTCCTATTGAGGCGCATGAGGGAGTCCTGGACTAAGGGGTCCTCAGGCGTCCGGTCTGTTAGCCATGGGCCGGACTGATGGGCTGTGAAGATACGAAGACCGAAGACTGCATCCGTGTCTGGATAGGACTCTCCTTGGCGTGGAAGGCAAGCTTGGCGACCAAATATGTAGATTCTTTTCCTTTGTAACCGACCTTGTGTAACCCTAGATCTCCCCGGTGTCTATATAAACCAGAGGACTTAGTCCGGAAAGGAGGATACTTATTACCGTAGTCATACAGGCTAGACTTCTATGGTTTAGCCATTATGATCTCGTGGTAGATAAACTCTTGTGATACTCATATTCATCAAGATCAATCAAGCAGGAAGTAGGGTATTACCTCCATAGAGAGGGCCCGAACCTGGGTAAACATCGTGTCCCCTGTCCCCTGTTACCATCGACCTTAGACGGACAGTTCGGGACCCCCTACCCGAGATCCGCCAGTTTTGACACCGACATTGGTGCTTTCATTGAGAGTTCCACTGTGCCGTCCTCAAAAGGTTTGATGGCCTCTTCAATCGTCAACAACGATGCGGTCCAAGGGGAAACCTTCCTCCCCGGACAAATCTTCGTGTTTGCCGGCTTCGTACTGCAGGCCAACTCAGTTGGCCGCCTGGAGCAGATCGACAGCTATGCCCCTGGCCATCTGGTCAGATTTGGGAGCTTGAATTAAGTCGCGGACATCCGTGGAGATTTGATCTTCACCGGATTCGAGAGCGCGGCAACCGCTCCTAGTGACCCCGATGAACATGACATAAATCTGTCATCGGGCCGCATCCAGGAGATTCCTCCTGTAACTGCTCCGGCCGTAGATCCGGAGCATATTGCGTCGTCCGAAGATGGGAGGCTCAACCCCACCGCGGAGGCCGCAGATTCCACGGCATTGGAGCCAAGCACAGACCTAAAGTCACACGGCGCATTCGCGGACGCCATGCTGGATCGCTTATCGATCTTCGAGTTTAGCACCGCAGACATCTTCCAGCATTCGCCCTTGGGCAATGTGCTAAATTCTTTAAGAAACTTGTCCTTGGCGGGGGACTCACAGCCGAATTATGTCCGGTTTGAACTGGAGGCTGATGATGAAGGAGAATTTCGCTCCCCACCCACCACCCACTTCATAGCCACTGTCGAAGACTTAACCGACGAGCTTGACTATGACTCCGAAGATATCGACGGTATGGACGACGATGCTAGAGACGAGGAGGCCCAAAACCTGCCGTTCACTGGACGATGGACGACCACTTCCTCATACGACGTCTACATGGTAGATACACCAAAAAATAACAGCGGCGATGACAAGGAAAACCCAGCAAAGGAGGACCCTCCTAAAACACAGCCAAAGCACCGGCGTCAGCGGCGCCACTCTAAATCCCGCCACAGCAGGGATAGCAACACCGGCACAGGAGACGACTACACTCCGGATGGTGCCGAAGTGTCAAGACCGGATTTTCGGGGTATTAATTGCCCAGAAAACGGCCTTTATGCTCACCAGCCCCAGGATTACTGTTAGCTGATGAGACGCCAAATTGATACAAGAATTCCAAGAAAAGTACAAAATATGCAGTACAAGACAATTGTGGCCTAGGAGTACAACACTTGGTTTCTAGAGGTTGATGGCGGAAGCGGTTTATGGTACATCTGCGTCTATGGGACTCCATTTCCCACAAGAACAGCTGACCAGGATAACTCCTATCTTCGCGAGGCTGCTATCGTCATTGCGTAGGTTCCAGGGCTGTCATCGCAATGCTTATCTCCAAGCAAGGAATCTGGCCAAGACAATAGCCAGGGGCAAGCCAGTGAGTACGTTTGAATGTACTCGCAAACATCAAGAACACGGGTATAATATAACAAGGGGTAATCATGCTCCGAAATATTTTATGATGATAACGTCTGTCACAAAATCAACGGAAACCGTGATGCACGCATGCAGGTAAAATATGAACATGCAATACGGGGGTAGTAATAGAATGCACTGATCGAGTATCTGAAATGGCTCCTCGAAAGGGTGCAAATAAATTAATAATGCCGCAGTCGGGCGTCTGAGCGACACCACATAAAGGGCTTATAAAGGATAGTTAAATAACAAGCATGCCGCAGTCGGGTGTCTGAGCGACACCACATAAAGGGCTTATAAAGAAAAATTAAATAACAAGCATGCCGCAGTAGGGCGTCTGAGCGACACCACATAAAGGGCTTATATAGGAATAATTAAATAACAAGCATCCCGCAGTCGGGCGTCTGAGCGACACCACATACAGGGCTTATATAAGAATAATCACAGTGAATATCCAGGAGATAGAACCATCCCAGGGATACTCAAAAATTAAAATAATGTAAATGGTTAGTCCATAATAATAAACATAATCCTCATACGTAACAGGTCATAAACAAAGTTCTAGTCTAGCCGTTTCTCCATCCGAAGACCGTCACTAGATTCTAGTTTAGCCGTTTCTCCATCTGAAAACCGTCACTAGACCCATCTCAGACTGAAGTCCTTACCCATGAACATGGCTATCCAAATAGATATGACCTCTGTAGAGGGTGTACTCTTTTCCCACGAGTAACGGATTTATTTAGTCCATCGGTACTAATTCCGCCTACGGCCTTTTAATTGAAAACACGCCTGACCTGCACACACCAGCTTAACTTATCGGTGTCTGGAATCACCCACGACACCTGTCAAGCAAAACTCTAAGTGGGGAGGCTACAACCTCGATGTAGCAGGGGATCAAATTCATATCGCGCGCTCTAAGGGGTGCCCCCCTCTCGGTCCCAACCGGAAACACCCATGCCCCCTGACCAGGTGGCATGCCTACCAGATGCATCCGGTATCTTCCACCATGGCCTCTCTGTACGGTGTGTGCCTTGGTAAGGGGTTGACAACTTACTGAACCGTACCCTACCTGCGGCAGGGACAAGTGGTAGTACAAAACAAGTAGGGGAAGTTACTAAACAAGACTCGACCTACGGCCGACTCAGGAGGTCCAAGTATTCTCCGAATGATTAGCATAACCAAAAAAAATGTTTCCATTAATAGACAGAAACACCGCTCATCAAACCTCATCATGCCCTACCGGATACATTCGTCTCGACGAGGAACTAGGGACAAGCTCGTGTCTACCCAAGACCACGACTCTCCCGGCTTCCTGCCGGTATGCAAGAAAAGCTCGCGAGGCTGATCACTATCACCAGCATATCCATTTCTAACAGCAAAGTATCTCCAATATGCACTCATGTATGTGACTTTATCGTTACATAAAAATAACGTATACTCCAAGTCAAAGTGGTGTTGTAACCGTATCAAAACACCTCACGAAAATATTATGCCAGAGTTCAGAATGCTTGCCTTCAAGAGTATGCATGGGGGTGCACTCTTTGAAAGTTTTCTTCTCTCTCCATTTCCTATTTTGAAAAATATTCAAATGGCAAATATTTCAAAAACAGTACAAAAAGCTGTCCCAAATATTTTTGAAATAAATCTTAAAATAAACTAGATGAAATTTGAGAGAGGTAGGAAAAAGAATCAACTCATTTGGGGCTTTATTTTAAAAGATATAGCCAGTCAAAGTTTGGTCAAAGTTCTGTTTTTAATAAAAACCAGAAAAGAAAACGTTTCGGGGGGGCTTACGCTTTCTGTTCAGCGAAAACGTATTTTGCGAAACACGTCTCCACTTAAAACACGCGTCGGCGGGGCTGGGTCGCTGACAGTGGGTCCAGGGGGGCCCACTGGTCAGGTTTGACTATTCCCCCCTCTCCCTCCTCTTCCTCTGCCCGAACGGGGCGGGACTCCGGCGATCACCGTCGACGAACGGCAGCTCCCCACGGGTATCCGAGGGCGGGGATGGACCTGCCAGACCGGGGCGGTCCTCTCGGTGGTCGTTGGGTCGACGGTGGTGGGAGGAGTCGCCGGCGGCGAGCTCCGCGGCGGAGGGGGCTACGGGTGTGAAGAGGGTTTTGGGCTCCGGTGGTTTCCGATCGAGGCTGAGGCGCTGGGCAGCTCCGCAAGAACAAGGGGAAGCGAGTGGTGGCGCTGGATGGGTGGGGGAGTGTCTGGTTACGACGAATGGCACCGAAAGGCAGCGGCGGCCGAACCGGCCGGAGGTGGGGGAGATGGCCTCTTCCGGTCAATCCACGGCTAGGGGAGCACTAGGGGGAAGGCCTGAGGTCGCCTGAGCGCTCGGAGGGGCTCGGGGTCTCCTTTTATAGGCGTTCGAGGCTGGTCCCGTGGCGGCCGTGGTTAAGAACGCCGGCGACCGTCGCTCTGTAGCCGCAGGGCGACGTGGCGGCGTCGAGCGCGTGCCGACGGGCTCCAGGATAAGCTCGAGCTGTTCACAGGGGCAGCTGGCGTGCGCAGGTGGCTTGGGCGGCGTCGTCCGTGGCAGGAACTTGCTGCCGACGCCGGCGTGCCGCCAAAGGCTCTGACAGTGGCGCTGTAGGGCGCCAGGGGCGGCTTGGAGGGTTCTGGTGAGTGGGCGAGTGCAGGGCGCGGCTCTGCAGGCGAGCAAGGGCCAGGGGCGGGACGCGGCGAGGGCGGCAGTGCGATGCGGCGGCTCGGTGCGCCCGCGTGGAAAACGTGCGCTCTGGGCGTGCCCAGAGCACGCACGGGACGTGCTCGACGAAATGCCAGGGCAGCCTAGAGTGCGAGAGGGAGGCTGGCAACTAACAGGGCAGGGTTATGGATAGCCAGGAGCTTAGTGGACAAGGTTGCTGGGTCAGTGGATCAAATCCATAATGCAAACTAGAAAACATGCCAAAACTGTCCATGAACACAAGGTGTTCGACATAATGCTAAGTGCATTTAGGCAACTCTTGGAGTGGCCAAAAACTCCAGACTAGTGTCTCCCTAGATGTAGGTGATGATGGCAAGATCATTTGGGCAAAACCAGAAACTTGCTAGTGCAAGTTTTGCAAAACTACAGTTTTGGACAGAAAGAAAAAGGTCTCATTGCATGCACTTAAAATCCTCCAATGGGACCACTCTCCTGGACTTAAGGGTTTTGCAGGGAGGGCTACAAGCAGGAAAAGGCTCATGGGCCCTAGAGCAAAATAAAATAGGGTTGCAGTACAAATCACCAAAATGAACCAGAATGAAAGGAGGTTGATTCACTCAAATTTTCCAAAGAACTTCACTGGGTTTTAGCATAAAGTTGAATTATATGCATCTACTGACATCTCCAAATACTTGGAAGAATTTTTAAAGGAATATTTAAATAGGTTGTAGTGCAAAAATGCCTACTGGACCGGATTTGAAAAGTTGATGTAGAGCTCAAAATGTCCAATAACCAAAAGATATTTTTGGATAGAAGTGATGTGGAAACATCACATGACATCCCCAAATTTTGGTGAAATTTTTAAATGCATCAATCAAATGGTTGCAGTGCAAAACAGGCTCCAAATTTATGAAAGATCATTTCAAAAGAGTAAAGCTCAAGAAAAAGCAAACCTTGCAATTAAATCCACTGATCAAGAATTGTTTCATAGAGAGAACATAGAAGTCCAATAATACTTTTGGAAAGTTTCTACTTGAGGTAAAAACCCACAATATCAAAAGGGTAAATCTAGACAAATGGAAAAGTTCAATTTCCTGGCAAAATTTTAATTTATAAAACAAGGTCAAAATTTTGGGGTGTCACAACACTACCCCCTTAAGAAAAATCTCGTCCTCGAGATTTGTTAAACGCCGTTTTGAACAAACATTGCTCTTATCAAAAGAAATCATTCTACTGTGCAATAAAAATGTGGCTACAGTGAGAGGGCAATTAGTGGTGTAAAACCACAGTGTGGTATACTGGCGCTGCGTGGAAAAATCCATGGTCGGGGAAAACGAGATATTTCTACGCTGGGTACATTAAATTTAGAATAAATTCTAAATTACTGAAACACGCTGGTCGTACCCGAGAGCACAGTGCTCTCTCTGGCTGACAGAGGGACCCGGGGCCCACTGTCGGCCTCTTCTCCTACCTCTGGTTCTCTCTTCTCTCTCGCGTGCTCTCCCGCGCTTCCTCCACCGGCGACGCCTAGCGCGTAGAGCATCTAGGCCGTACTGCGGTAGTGCGCGGCGTGCTAGCTGCCGGTGTAGCGTGCACTCACCTCGCGGGCCAGTGCACTGTCGGCACTGCTCGCGGACTCGCCTCCGAACACCGGCGATCGAGCGACGAGTGGCGCTGGTGGACCTCGCCCACCGTACACCGATCTCGAGCTATAAAACGATCGCGGTGCTCCTCTCTTCTTCCTCACACCTGGCCTCGCTTCTACCTCTTCTTCTTTCTCTTCCATTGCTGTTAGCAGGAGCTCGGGACGATGCTCTAATGGCGGAGGCGATGCCGGACTGGTACGTGGTCCTGGTGTGTGGAGGTTTAGCGACGTTGCTGGGGTTCTCCGTGCTCTTGTGCGCGATGATCCTGGATGATCGTCGTGATGCTGCCGCTCGAGTGTTAGCTCTTCGCGGTGGCGGCGATCATGAGGATTAGGTGCGGCATCGAGTGCTAACCGCTGTCGGTGTGCTGGGGCAACTCGCGCCCGAATGATTACTCCAAATTTCTCTTACTGAGACTGTGGTGTCCTCGGGTGTGATCAGATAGGCGCAAAATGTGTACGAGGATTTGTAATTAGCGCACGAGGTCGAGTGGTTGTGGTTGTGAGTCTGCTGTTACGGTGCTGCGCGAATAAAAATCTATGTCGTGAAGATATATACGCTGCAGCAACTCGGGGAAAGATATCTCATTACAAAAATTTATCGCGAGTGAAAATTAGTTAAATAAAGATTAACAGCAGTAAAATTGCTCACATAATTGAAACCAAAAATCGGATCCGTCGCACAAATTTTTGGATACCACGTACAAGTTACAGCACATAAATAAATACCGGGATAATAAACACAGCGGTGACGTCTACAATGAAAACGGCAAAAGGACACGGTCCTGAGAAAACGTCTCTGGTACTGGGGCACACTCCTCTTCTATCGGGGGAAGCGGGTTGACCAGTCGATGAATGCGCCTCTCCTGGTCAGGCCTCAGTGGTCTGCCAATAGCGATCCGAGGATTTAAATTAGTGAGGCTCTGGAGATAACCCATTACCCGCTGAGTCAAACGCTCTTGAGCGATAACGTACTGGGCAAGGTTGGCCAGTACTAGATCTCTCTCAATTCGTCCACCGGGAAAAGATGCAACTTCTCCGGGTGCTGCACGACTCGGAAAATAATAATATCCTCGTTCGCTGGCATAGGGTACCGCGAATCGAAGACGAGCGAGTGCTTCGTACGCAGCAGCTTCTATGGCCATGTGCGGAGTCGGCATGGATTTCCCCACGAAGGAAACTTCCGTTGGGTCTTGGTTTGGGTTTGTGGGCGGGATGTGCACCACTGCCCAATATTTCGAGGTGGATGGGGTGATCCTCGATTTGAGCAACTCGTACTGGGGTGGATGGATGGCACTCATGGTACTACAGGTAAAGTCCCACAATAATTTAACAAAACTACCCGGGGTTGCGTCTGGGGTTCTCAAATAAATACTGGGGGTCGGCATGGCAAAGAAATGGTTGTGAGTGTTGCGCACAAGGTGAGGGGTACTTGGCAAGGTCA
Source organism: Triticum aestivum (assembly GCF_018294505.1). Lineage (NCBI taxonomy): Eukaryota > Viridiplantae > Streptophyta > Magnoliopsida > Poales > Poaceae > Triticum > Triticum aestivum. The sequence continues at coordinate 106,047,102 of NC_057808.1, read as the reverse complement.
CGAGGTGTCCTTTTATATAGCATTGGGGCTGGGTTATCTACCGTTGTGAAGGGTAACTGGTCGTCGATCCTGTTCTTGTGTCAAAGCCACAGATATACATATCTCATAAATGCGACGCATTACTGTGGGTGCCGTCGGGTTTTGGTCTTGGTAGCTGTGCCCAGAATTTAAAAATGCAACTGTACGCCAACGTACATATGCATAGCCATTACTCCAAAAATAGGGGCGCTCAAGCGGATAGCATTTAATCATAGCGATACAGGACCACACAGTTACAAAGCGTAGGAATACTAAGGCTCGATACTACTTGAGCGACTTAGTCTACTTCGTTAATGTCCAAGTGGGCTGGCCTGGAGGGCGCCGGGGTTCCTCCACGGGTTTAACTGTCGGGATCTGCTAGTTGAGGTTGAGGGGCTGTAGGGTCGGGGTAGTGGTGATGACCCTCACGGGGGTTGCTGGCCACAATCCCGTTGGAACGGGTTCCCAAAAGGCGACGAAGCGCTTCTGGGGATACCAAAGCACTCTGGTTGATGGCTGGGGCAGACCTCAAGGGCTCGATCGGGTGTCCGAACAGCACGACTGGGTTGTCGGCGTCGGGCTCCATTTCTTCTCTCGTCGGGGCTCGGCGAACTAGTTCTCCATGAGCTGCGATCAGATCAAGGGTGATTTGATCGAACAGTTGCTCTAGTGCGCTTACATAGCGCACCAGATGCAATAGTGTAGGATCTGTCTCGTGATCCCCGTTGGCAACCTGGGGCGGCCTACCATACCCGTCACGACTGGGGTAGTAGTAGAAGGAGCGACAGTTAACTCTGGGCGACAAGTGCCGGAGTTGAACTATAGCTTCTCGAGCTGCCAGTTGGATGGCTTGTGGCTCAAAGGAAGTTGTCCTTCCGGTGAACCTGTAGGGGCGTTCTGGCGATAGACCCCTACCATAGATGTGCACAGTGGCCCAGAATTGACGGCTCTCACCGTACATGGGTCCTTGGTACACAACATATTCAAGGGGCTCTTCTAATGCATAGGCACGGCGGGTGAGGTTTGCGAGCACGGTCACAAAACCTCCAAGGTTGGTTGTTGTGGTCTCATTGTGAACAATGGGGCCAGGCATCGTGGCTTGGTTTGGGGAAAGAGGCTGTGCTGTGTTGAGGCTAGCATGCCCTTTTTATAGGAAAAGGGGACGGAGTCTTCCTTCGCACGCCTGTGAATGAGACGTGTTAGGTGTCGGTCACTGGCGCGTGATTGACGGGCTAGGCAGATAGGTTGGGCACCATCTGCCGAAAGGCGTCGGGTCACTGTGGGGCTATCTTATGCGAGAAGTTTGGCCGGGGTTAGGTTAAGGTCTGGTGGTTTGGTTAACCTAGGTTAATTGACCTGGTTAAGATAGGATTAGCCAATGGTCAGCCTGGCTCTGATACCAAGTCTGTCAAGACCGGATTTTCGGGGTATTAATTTCCTAGAAAACGGCCTTTGTGCTCACCAGCCCAGGATTACTGTTAGCTGATGAGACACCAAATTGATACAAGAATTCCAAGAAAAGTACAAAATATGCAGTACAAGACAATTGTGGCCTAGGAGTACAACACTTCGTTTCTAGTGGTTGATGGCGGAAGCGGTTTATGGTACATCTGCGTCTATGGGACTCCATTTCCCACAAGAACAGCTGACCAGGATAACTCCTATCTTCGCGAGGCTGCTATCGTCATTGCGTAGGTTCCAGGGCTGTCATCGCAATGCTTATCTCCAAGCAAGGAATCTGGCCAAGACAATACCCAGGGACAAGCCAGTGAGTACGTTTGAATGTACTCGCAAACATCAAGAACACGGGTATAATATAACAAGGGGTAATCATGCTCCGAAATATTTTATGATGATAACGTCTGTCACAAAATCAACGGAAACCGTGATGCACGCATGCAGGTAAAATATGAACATGCAATACGGGGGTAGTAATAGAATGCACTGATCGAGTATCTGAAATGGCTCCTCGAAAGGGTGCAAATAAATTAATAATGCCGCAGTCGGGCGTCTGAGCGACACCACATAAAGGGCTCATAAAGGATAGTTAAATAACAAGCATGCCGCAGTCGGGCGTCTGAGCGACACCACATAAAGGGCTTATAA
>NC_057808.1:105975383-106044668 GCF_018294505.1 Triticum aestivum | reverse complement strand
AATAACAAGCATGCCGCAGTCGGGCGTCTGAGCAACACCACATAAAGGGCTTATAAAGAAAAATTAAATAACAAGCATGCCGCAGTCGGGCGTCTGAGTGACACCACATAAAGGGCTTATATAGGAATAATTAAATAACAAGCATGCCGCAGTCGGGCGTCTGAGCGACACCACATAAAGGGCTTATATAAGAATAATCACAGTGAATATCCAGGAGGTAGAACCATCCCAGGGATACTCAAAAATTCAAATAATGTAAATGGTTAGTCCATAATAATAAACATAATCCTCATACGTCACAGGTCAGAAACAAAGTTCTAGTCTAGCCGTTTCTCCATCCGAAGACCGTCACTAGATTCTAGTTTAGCCGTTTCTCCATCCGAAAACCGTCACTAGACCCATCTCAGACTGAAGTCCTTACCCATGAACATGGCTATCCAAATAGATATGACCTCTGTAGAGGGTGTACTCTTTTCTCACGAGTAACGGATTTATTTAGTCCATCGGGACTAATTCCGCCTACGGCCTTTTAATTGAAAACACGCCTGACCTGCACACACCAGCTTAACTTACCGGTGTCTGGAATCACCCACGACACCTGTCAAGCAAAACTCTAAGTGGGGAGGCTACAACCTCGACGTAGCATGGGATCAAATTTATATCGCGCGCTCTAAGGGGTGCCCCCATCTCGGTCCCACCCGGAAACACCCATGCCCCCTGACCAGGTGGCATGCCTACCGGATGCATCCGGTATCTTCCACCATGGCCTCTCTGTACGGTGTGTGCCTTGGTAAGGGGTTGACAACTTACTGAACCGTACCCTACCTGCGGCAGGGACAAGTGGTAGTACAAAACAAGTAGGGGAAGTTACTAAACAAGACTCGACCTACGGCCGTCTCAGGAGGTCCAAGTATTCTCCGAATGATTAGCATGACCAAAAAAAAATGTTTCCACTAACAGACAGAAACACCGCTCATCAAACCTCATCATGCCCTACCGGATACATTCGTCTCGACGAGGAACTAGGGACAAGCTCGTGTCTACCCAAGACCACGACTCTCCCGGCTTCCTGCCGGTATGCAAGAAAAGCTCGCGAGGATGATCACTATCACCAGCATATCCATTTCTAACAGCAAAGTATCTCCAATATGCACTCATGTGTGTGACTTTATTGTTACATAAAAATAACGTATACTCCAAGTCAAAGTGGTGTTGTAACCGTATCAAAACACCTCACGAAAATATTATGCCAGAGTTCACAATGCTTGCCTTCAAGAGTATGCATGGGGGTGCACTCTTTGAAAGTTTTCTTCTCTCTCCATTTCCTATTTTGAAAAATATTCAAATGAAAAATATTTCAAAAACAGTACAAAAAGCTGTCCCAAATATTTTTGAAATAAATCTTAAAATAAACTAGATGAAATTTGAGAGAGGTAGGAAAAAGAATCAACTCATTTGGGGTTTTATTTTAAAAGATATAGCGAGTCAAAGTTCTATTTTTAATAAAAAACAGAAAAGAAAACGATTCGGGGGGGCTTACGCTTTCTGTTCAGCGAAAACGTATTTTGCGAAACACGTCTCCACTTAAAACACGCGTCGGCGGGGCTGGGTCGCTGACAGTGGGTCCAGGGGGGCCCACTGGTCAGGTTTGACTATTCCCCCCTCTCCCTCCTCTTCCTCTGCCCGAACGGGGCGGGACTCCGGCGATCACCGTCGACGAACGGCAGCTCCCCACGGGTATCCGAGGGCGGGGATGGACCTGCCATACTGGGGCGGTCCTCTCGGTGGCCGTTGGGTCGACGGTAGTGGGAGGAGTCGCCAGCGGCGAGCTCCGCGGCGGAGGGGGGCTACGGGAGTGAAGGGGGTTTTGGTCTCCGATGGTTTCCGATCGAGGCTGAGGCGCTGGGCAGCTCCGCAAGAACAAGGGGAAGCGAGTGGTGGCGCTGGTTGGGCGGGGGAGTGTCTGGTTACGACGAATGGCACCGGAAGGCAGCGGCGGCCGAACCGGCCGGAGGTGGGGGAGATGGCCTCTTCCGGTCAATCCACGGCTAGGGGAGCACTAGGGGGAAGGACTGAGGTCGCCTGAGCGCTCGGAGGGGCTCGGGGTCTCCTTTTATAGGCGTTCGAGGCTGGTCCCGTGGCGGCCGTGGATAAGAACGCCGGCGATCGTCGCTCTATAGCCACAAGGCGACGTGGCAGCGACGAGCGCGTGCCGACGGGCTCCAGGATAAGCTCGAGCCGTTCACAGGGGCAGCTGGCGCGCGCGGGTGGCTTGGGCGGCGCCGTCCGTGGCAGGAGCTTACTGCCGACGCCGTCGTGCCGCCAAAGGCTCTAGCGGCGGCGCTGTAGGGCGCTAGGGGCGGCTTGGAGGGTTCTGGTGAGTAGGCGAGTGCAGGGCGCGGCGAGGGCGGCAGTGCGACGCGGCGGCTCGGTGCGCGCGCGTGCAAAACGTGCGCTATGGGCGCGCCTAGAGCACGCACGGGACGTGCTCGACGAAATACCAGGGCAGCCTAGAGTGCGAGAGGGAGGTTGGCAACTAACAGGGCAGGGTTATGGATAGCCAGGAGCTTAGTGGACAAGGTTGCTGGGTCAGTGGATCAAATCCATAATGCAAACTAGAAAACATGCCAAAACTGTCCATGAACACAAGGTGTTCGACATAATGCTAAGTGCATTTAGGCAACTCTTGGAGTGGCCAAAAACTCCAGACCCGTGTCTCCCTAGATGTAGGTGATGATGGCAAGATCATTTGGGCAAAACCAGAAACTTGCTAGTGCAAGTTTTGCAAAACTACAGTTTTGGACAGAAAGAAAAAGGTCTCATTGCATGCACTTAAAATCCTCCAATAGGACCACTCTCCTGGACTTAAGGGTTTTGCAGGGAGGGCTACAAGCAGGAAAAGGCTCATGGGCCCTAGAGCAAAATAAAATAGGGTTGCAGTACAAATCACCAAACTGAACCAGAATGAAAAGGAGGTTGATTCACTCAAATTTTCCAAAGAACTTCACTGGGTTTTAGCATAAAGTTGAATTATATGCATCTATTGACATCTCCAAACACTTGGAAGAATTTTTAAAGGAATATTTAAATAGGTTGTAGTGCAAAAATGCCTACTGGACCAGATTTGAAAAGTTGATGTAGAGCTCAAAATCTCCAATAACCGAAAGATATTTTTGTATAGAAGTGATGTGGAAACATCACATGACATCCCCAAATTTTGGTGAAATTTTTAAATGCATCAATCAAATGGTTGTAGTGCAAAACAGGCTCCAAATTTATGAAAGATCATTTTAAAAGAGTAAAGCTCAAGAAAAAGCAAACCTTGCAATTAAATCCACTGATAAAGAATTGTTTCATAGAGAGAACATACAAGTCCAATAATACTTTTGGAAAGTTTCTACTTGAGGTAAAAACCCACAATATCAAAGGGGTAAATCTAGACAAATGGAAAAGTTCAATTTCCTGGCAAAATTTTAATATATAAAACAAGGTCAAAATTTTGGGGTGTCACACGAAGACACAGAAGAACCCAATGATCAAACGGCCGAACAAGAGAATGTGGAATCAGGGCATGCCAGCCCTGACGAACAGGCCATAGAAGAAGACTCGGAGGACGGTAGTTACCATCCGCCCTCCGAGGAGGAGGTGAGCCTCGGCAACGAAGACTTCGTCGTGCCTGAGGAACCCCTGGAGCAGGAGCGCTTTAAGCTTCAGCTAATAGCCACTGCGAGGAGCCTGAAAAAGAAGCAGCAGCAGCAGCTTCAAGCTGATCAAGACCTGCTCAATGATAGATGGACCGATGTCCTGGCAGCCGAGGAATACGGCCTTAAACGCCCAGCCAAAAGCTACCCAAAGCGCAGATTACTACCTCAGTTCGATGATGAGGCGCTAGGTCACGCACCAGCATCACGAAACGCGGCTGATCGGCCACCGCGCGGTCGGGATAAAACTGCAACCCGAGCTGAAAACCAGACTGTCCCACTCCGCCGTAAAGGCAGCGATAAGTCAGCTCGGGGCCATACATATGACCTCCGCCAAGAACTGGACAGTAGAGCAGAACACACAGGATCGATCTATGGATCGCGAGGACCTGACTTAAGGCACAGGGACAGCTATCTATTCGGCCATGACAAACCTATTCACGCCCGAGCCGAATGCCGCAGACGGACTCCATCAGAGCTATGTCGCGATGCGGCCCGATATAGAGGCGCCGCGCACCCTCTTTGCTTCACTGACGAAGTGATGGATCATGAATTCCTAGAAGGGTTCAAACCCGTAAACATCGAATCCTATGATGGAAAAACCGATCCCGCGGTATGGATAGAGGATTTTATTCTCCATATCCACATGGCGCGCGGGGATGATCTTCACGCCATCAAATACCTCCCACTAAAACTCAAAGGGCCAGCTCGGCACTGGCGAAACAGTCTGCCTGAAAATTCCATTGGCAGCTGGGAGGACCTGGAAGAAGCTTTCCTCGACAACTTCCAAGGTACATATGTTCGGCCGCCAGACGCCGATGACTTAAGTCACATAGTTCAACAGCCCGGGGAGTCAGCTAGGAAGTTCTGGACTAGGTTCCTACCTAAAATGAACCAGATCGTCGACTGTCCGGATGCCAAAGCCTTAGCGGCCTTTAAACATAGCATTCGCGATGAATGGCTCGCCCGCCACCTCGGCCAAGAAAAGCCAAAATCTATGGCAGCCCTCATGACACTCATGACCCGCTTTTGCGTGGACGAGGATAGTTGGTTGGCTCGCAGCAAAAACATAGCCAGCGAGGCAGGGCCCTCTGAAGCTAAGAACAACAACAGCAAGCTCTGACGTAACAGACACAAATGCCGAAGCAATGGTGATAACACCGGCGACACTACAGTCAACGCCGGATTCAGTGGCTCCAAGTCTAACCAGCGGAAGAAACCATACAAGAGGAACAATCAGGGACCATCCAGTCTGGACCGCGTACTCGATCGCTCGTGCCAGATACATGGCACCCCAGAAAAACCAGCCAATCATACCAACAGAGACTGTTGGGTTTTTAAAAAGGCCGGCAAATTAAACACCGAGAACACGGAAAAGGGCTCATAAAGCAAGGACGACGACGAGGAGTCCCGGCAACCGAACACAGGGGGGCAAAAGAAGTTTCCCCCTCAAGTGAAAATAGTAAACATGATATATGTTACACACATCCCCAAAAGGGAGCGAAAACGCGCACTAAGGGACGTCTATGCGATAGAGCCAGTCGCCCCCAAATTTAATCCATGGTCATCATGCCCGATCACTTTCGATCATCGGGATCATCCGACCAGTATCCGACGTGGCGGATCAGCCGCACTAGTCCTGGACCCAATCATTGATGGATTCCACCATACGAGAGTCCTCATGCACGGTGGTAGTAGCCTCAATCTGCTCTATCAAGACACAGTGTGCAAAATGGGTATTAATCCATCAAGGATCAAGCCAACGAAGACTACCTTCAAAGGAGTCATACCAGGTGTAGAGGCCTGCTGTACGGGCTCAATCACACTAGAGGTTGTCTTTGGATCCCCCGACAACTTCCGAAGCGAGGAGTTAATCTTCGACATCGTCCCATTCCGCAGTGGTTATCACGCACTGCTCGAACGAACGACATTCGCTCGGTTCAATGCGGTGCCGCACTATGCTTATCTTAAGCTCAAGATGCCCGGTCCACGCGGCGTCATAACGGTCAATGGAAACACGGAACGCTCCCTCCAAACAGAGGACCACACCGCCGCCCTAGCAGGAGAAGTCCAGAGCGAACTTTTCAAGCAGAACCGTAATCCGGCTGCCGAGCCCCGGGACATCATAAAGAGGGTCCGGACTACGCTGCACCAGGATAGCGCGGCTCATCAAGAGCTCGACTAGCAATTTGGCCTCCGTCCCAGCCCCGATCAGGTTGTGGCATTCGGACCACACGTACATAATTACGCACTCAAAATTCCATGGGCATCGACGGAGGCACAGAAATCTTGTGATCCACAGTTCGGCTTGACCGATCCCGGACACACAAATACTTTTACTATTTCCTTTTTCCCTTTTCAGGTTTCTTTTACATAGGCCTTCTTGGACAGCCTAATTATCAGTCCTGTAAAAGGATAAAAACACCATAATGGCAAGAAGCACAGAGGTATAGGGGAAGTTCTAGAGGTCACTCTACCTGTTGTCTGGACCCACACGCAGCTCGCCTCTGGTCATGGCATGTTAAATAGCCAGCTGCTTATCGCACTATTTGTATTAATGCGCTTTGACGAATTAACCCAATTATAATGGAAACAGTTCGTGGCTCAAATTTAAGGGCCCAAGATATCACCTCTGGTTTCTTTTGGTTTTCCTTTAATAATCAATCTTTTAGCACCCGTACGCTTTGGTACGTTTCATATTTGCCAGGGGCTTTATAGTACCCCACAACATGGCGATAAAAGTCTGAACACTTTTCAGTTCGGCACCCCGAATTTAGCATTATATGCATTGGCTCTGAATCATGTCTTTGGTCAATCGTTGGGTTGCCCGACTCCTGTGCTTGCTACCTTACGTTCCGCTATATCGGCTAAGGTAGTAAAGGGAGAACTGCTGCGATTGTGCCCTGGTTTATCCAAAGGAGCACCTCAGTAGAGAAAGCCGAAAACTGACTATCATGATACGGTGAGAGCCGGTCAGCTGTTCGAGAGGTTGGAAATTGTTAGAGATTTTTTCCGCATTATGCGAAGGATCGGTCATAGCACTTTGGTTCGAAAACTAGGGGCTGCGCCTATGTTTTATTATAAAACTCCTATGGCTAGGTGAGGGCGTTTAAGCCGCATAGTCCGATTGCCTGGTTCGTTGCGCTAAACAACTCCTTCAAGTATCATACAATTGGATCAAGATTGTTTGATTCCATCCCGAACACCCCCGTACTACCTACGTGGGGGTAGAAGCCGACGACTGGCCAACCCTCAGATTCAATACAACACGGCCGCACAGGAGGAAAAAATTAAAACATAAAAAAAATTACATTACAAACTGACTTTGTTTCATCATACAAGGCAAAGACAACAAGAATGTATTCATTCAAAAATAATGTCCTGCCCACACTGAGCTGCTACAATGCGAGACCCCTCCAGGACATCCGCGAAATAGCGCTGTCGGCATTCTAGGAACAGGGTCCCCAGACTTGCATGCCTGCAGCCCACGGCGTGGCTTTGCTAGCAGGCTCGTACGACCCATCTTCATGAACAAGGAATTCAAGACCCTCGTGAGGGGCCAAGCCTCGCGAGGCGGACGACGCAAGACCTCCTCAGGAGCGGCCTCTCCAGGTAGGCTCGTGAAGAGCTGAGATATCAAGGCGGGGCAAACCTCGCGAGGCTCTATTGACGTGAGCCATGACGATCAAGATCAGGCAGGCGCCAGGCGGGCGCCAGCGCGCGCAGCGTCCTTGTTCCCTCTTTGGTGCCAAGGGGGCAAGCGCAGGCACGGAGTACCGAGGCATCAGGCAAAGGTTTCCATATCTATGCAACGAGACCAAGACCAGCGGGACCGCAAGATGGAGGTCACCATGGAGCCCAAGACGGCGTCACCACCAGAGCCTTTTGCAGGCGAAGACCACTTTTGTCAGGATAGCTTGTACTAGCTGTCCCCTTTCAAATTTGCTCGCCGTTGTTGGCTCCCTTCCCGCTCAATATTTGGGGAGAGGACCAGGGCCTATATAAGTAGAACTAGCCACCACAGTAGAGGGCATCGGATAGTGCATCGAGTCCTCACCACACAAATTCGACAAGCACGAGAACACCTCAACCTCAGGAGGATGTTCTTCCCCTTGTACTGTTCTTCATCAGCCTAAGAGGCAATCCACCACCAGCACACTGGAGTAGGGTATTACACCACAACGGTGTCCTGAACCAGTATAAATCTCGTGTCTTTCTGTGTTGCGAGTTCGTCGAGTTCGTCCGTGAAATCTTAGCGAGCTTGGGCGTAGATCGGTAGGAGGGAAAGAACTTCGCGCGCACCCGAGAGTTCGAACCTTAAGGGTTTTGCCGGAACCCCAGATCCGACATTTGGCGCGCGAGGTAAGTGTGCGCCGGAGCCTCTTCCTCGCCGACCGATCCACCGATGCTCCATGCCCCGATGTCCGGAAATCCAAGGCCAGACTCTGACCGCTGGGCAGCTTGGCCAGCCCGAGCGGTGTCACCTGCCCATGAAGACCTCGACCCCGCGCTCCAGGCGGCGCGAACGCCATCCAACGCTGCGGGGCGCGGGCGGCGCGACCAGGTGTCGTCTACCCTCACTCCACGGCAAGTACGAGCCGCTGCAAGGGCGACAAGCCACGCCACAGCAACGGCGCCGCACTCACGACGGGAGCAGGCAAACATGTGGGCAGTGCTCACGGTGGCGCGAGAGCTGCTGCGGTGCCGGCTGATGGAAAGCGGCCGGGATGCACTGGTGGAGCGCGTTGCCGAGCTGCTGGATGCGGCGGCATCGGGAGCGCCACCCTTCTGCTATCAGCTTCCTTCTTAGGCCACTATGGGGTCTCACGGCGAGCCTCGCCGCAACCACGCGCCATCGGGTGCACCTGGGGGCTTCGTCAACACCAACACGGCCGGCGGCGGCGGGGGCTCCACCGCCCCCATGCCGCCCGCGACAAGCATGGGTACAAGCGTCGCCTCCCATGGTCCCAGTGGGATGTCGCGTTACCATCCTCAGGATGCCCCGCTGGGCCGGGCAACATGGAGTGTGGGGCACTACGGCGAGGTGTTCGGGATGACGGCCCCGGAAGCCTATGTGCCCCGCATGATGGACCAGGAGTACGCACTGAAGGACGACCCTGGCTCGTTCCTCGGAGAGGATTGGGAAGAAGGGTCGCTGGAAGTTGAAGCCTTCCAGGAACCAACGGAGAACCGCGACGATCGCGCCAGCAACGACAACTTCAGGGTACCACTAGTCTCTCAGGGGCAGGCTTACGCTAACCATGGGCTGCAAGTGAATCAGGTCATGACGTCGATCGACGACCCCGACACAGCAGCATCCCTTTCGCCGAGGGGAGCACGCTGGGGGCCGCGCGGAGGGAGCCAGGAGCAAGGCCCCTCCCCACGTCGCGTGAAGCCAAGCAACGTCCGGAGGTAGGCCCTCTGCCGGGGAGGTGCCGGCGAGCCTTCCCCTGGCAGAGGACCCGTGGTCGCCGGGGGCACCGCTGGCGTCCCCTCCCCCCCTTTGTGTCGTCCAGGTTGCCGGTCAGCTCAAAGGTGGTCGAAGGTGGTGCAAGGCGGGGCCCCCGTCTGGCGATATGAAGCAAGGCCGGTTCCCGTGAAGAAGGCCCAGTGCCTGTGAAGCTCGCTGCCCGTGACACTCTCACGTAATAATGAGTGGGGCTGTACACGCCCCGGTGTCTCAGGGGTGCCGGCCTCAGGCCCTGGGGCTCCCTCCTGCGCCTAGTGGCAGCACTTAGCTCCGCGCTGGTGAGAATACTTGAAGACCAGAAGACTAGACTAGGCGCGGGACGCGGCCATTTGCTTTGGATCTCTTCTTCTGTAGCCTTGCTTTCTGGATTTGGATTTAAGTTGGAGTCGAGTTTTTGTCATTGCGTGCGGGGGGTGAATTTTCTCGTTCAAGCGATTTCTTGCCATCTGGTTCTTGCCTTGTTCTGGATCTCACGCTCACCACCTCCCCCTCGCGGGCCCCTCACGAGCGGGGCAAGGCACAGCACGCGCGCCACACGTGCCGATCGGAGCAAGAACCTCGCGAGGCCCACTCGGGCGAGTCAGCAGACCCTTCAGGAGCCCCGTGGCTACTCTCGACCTTACAGTATGATTCAGGGCCTGCCCCAGCTAAGGTAAGCCACAGCGGCAAAACTTGCCGCCAGGCTCGCGATTGACCAAAACGCACCCTCGGTTCAACATAAAGGAGTAGAAATCATGATTTGTTTACATGAGTGGCTCCCCCTCCCAAAATGCTCTCACAATCTTTAAGGGGCCACGCCCGAGTTTTTGCATACAGGGTGAAGCAGTAAAGAGATCAGGAATTAGCCAGATATGTCGCTCGCCGCGTCCTCCGCGTCGTCTTCGGATGCGCCGCTCGCGTCGCTGTCACCATCATCGGTGCCGCCGCCACCGTCATCAGCGCCGACGTCCCCATCATTGACCACGTCGCCTCCGTCTGCAGCGACCACCACCACGTCCTCCTCTGAAGTAAAGGCCCTGACCAACGTGTCCACGCTATCCTCTACCCACCGCGCCAGGTCGTCCCGAACAACCGTGGGTACGGGGGCGATGGCAGCGTCGAAGTCGAAGTCAGGGTTGGCGTTCAGGAGGTGGCTGAAGACCCGGGAGAAAGCGCGCTCGAGCAGGCCGCGGCTCCTCTCTTCCATGAGCCTACGAGCTTCGTCTGATCGGGCCTCCAGGCGTGTCACCACATCAGTGAAGAAGCGGAGGTGACTGGCGTAGTCATTCACCTAAGGATGGGGGGCGTTCGCATCACAAACATGGCCCAGGGCAGTGTTGGCCCTGTTCCGAAGATCCTGAAGCATGGGAGCGTGAACACGCCCCAGCGTCCGCCTCTCCAACACCTCCTCCCTGTTTTTGCCACGCGATGGCCTTGGCATCTTCAACCCATTTCTGAAGCAGAAGCAGCTCGGCGCGGGTGGAGGCCAAGTCCTCCTGCGCCGTGGCCAAGGCGGCAGCCGTGGCCTCCCCACGCCTCTCCGCCTCGTCTAACCTGGGCTTGAGAGCGGTGGACCTGCCCGCCGCCTCAGTTCCTGCGAGCTTTAGCTTCAAGTTGTACCGACCTTCAAGATCCGCGCGAACCCGGGCCACTTGATGATCGACTTCCTCCTGGACCTTGGCCTCGCGAGCCCCGATGGCATCTTCCGCCTGAGCAACTTGACGCTCCTCGTCTCCAGTTGTTCGAGCTCAAGGCTGCACTCAGCGCCTCCTCACGCCTTCGAACCTCCTCTTCTTCTACGGGCGTCCCCCTCAGCGACGCAAGGGCGGCTCTGCGTGCCTCCACCTGCTGCTCGAGAGACGCACTCCAGGCCTGGAGCTCCGACGCGCGCTTCTCCGCAGCCTCGCGACGGCGGTCAGCCTCGTGAGCCTCCTCCAAGGCTCGGGAGCAAGCTTCGCGGGAAACCTTGAGGGACACCTCCACCTTCGCATTGTCAAGATCACGCTGATAGCGGCCAAGGTTGATGGCCACCCTCAGCTTACGCCGTTCCTCCACCAACCGAAGACCTTCAGCCTCAAGGCGCGAGTCAGCACCTGTGAGTTCTTCGCTGAGTCGACTTATCGCGCCCATTGCCTGCTGGAAGAGCTCATGACGAAAGACGCTCCGCCCGCGTTCCAACTCCAACGCACGCCCCACCTCGTCCTCCACTTCAGGGGCTGCAGGCGGGACATCAAGTGGCGAACCGCCTCTCGGCAAGGGGCTGGGGGCTGGTGCCGCTCCAGGTACGAGCCCGACCTCACGAGGGGCCTGGCTGAACGGGGCCTGCTGCTTGAGGGGGAGCTGAAGTCCAAAGCCGACCAGCTGCTGTCCATAACCAGAGGAGGAGAACGGGGAATGCCGGCCAGGATCCAAGCCAGACCATGCAGGAAGGGCAACGAGGCCGCAAATTCGATGCTCCGTGAAGGCGAGCGCACCACATCGACCGGCCTGGCTCCAGGCGCGGCATGCAGGTTCGGGGTGCACAAGGCCAACAGGGGCGCAGAGGAAGGCGAGGATTGCTTCTCGGAAGGCTTAACGGCCCTGGCAGAAGGGGTCCCGAAGAGCCAGCGTCAGGAAGGAAAGCAGCAATCAAGAAACCACAAGGTGCAGTACTTACTCGTCAACAGCGAAGTACTTTCGTCGCTTCAACGACCCGAAGATGTTGTTGCCGCTCGGGGTTCCTCTCCTCTTGCGGAGCTCCTCGAAGTCCACGCAAGGCCGACCTGTCGATGTTCTGGGAACGGGGGTCACCAGACTTGCCTGCCTGCGGCCCATAGCGTGGCCAAGCAGCAGGCCGTACGGCCCATCTTCGTCAACAAGGCACCCAAGACCCTCGCGAGGGACCGAGCCTCGCGAGGCGGACGGCGCAAGACCTCCTCTGGAGTGGCCTAGCCAAGCAGGCTCACGAGGAGCGGAGATATCAAGGAGAGGCAATCCTCACGAGGCTCTCGTGACGTTAACCATGGCGAACGGTACCAGGCGGGCGCCAATGCGTGCAGCATCCCTATTTCCTCTTTGGTGCTAAGGAGGCCAGCGCAGGCGAAGAGTACCGAGGCATCAGGCAAAGGTTGCCATATTAGTGCAATGAGACCAAGACCAGGAGGATGGCAAGGCGGAGGTCATCGTGGAGCCCAAGACGGCGTCACCCCAGAGCTTTTTGCAGGCGAAGATCGCTTTTGTCAGGATAGCTTGTACTAGCTGCCCCCCTTCAAATTTTCCCGCCGTTGTTGGCTCCCTTCCCGCTCTATATTTGGGAAGAGGACCAGGGCCTATATAAGTAGAGCTAGCCACCACAGTAGAGGCATCGAATCCTCACGCCACAAGTTCTTACGCACAAGAACTCCTCAACCTCGGGAGGCTGTTCTTCCCTTGTACTTTTCATCATCGGCCCAAGAGGCAATCCACCACCACCACACTGGAGTAGGGTATTACACCACAACGGTGGCCCGAACCAGTATAAACCTCGTGTCTTTCTATGTTGCAAGTTCGTCGAGTTTGTCCGCAAGATCTTAGCGAGCTAGAGCGTAGATCGGTAGGAGAGAGAGACTTCGCGCGCACCCCAGTGTTCAAACCTTAAGGGTTTGCCGGAACCCCACATCCGACATTTTGCGCGCCAGGTAGGGGTGCGCCGTAGTTTCCTTTCCATCAGTTCATTGCCCCGTCGCTCCGTCGTTTCCATGGTGGATGCTCGCCGTGCTCGAGCTGAGCGTCGGGCTGCCCTCTCCGCCCGCGTGGCTCAGACGGCTCCCGTAGGCGGGCCACCTCGTCGTTCTCCGTCTCCCGCCACCAACGCTGCCACCGGCCCGGCGGGGAATGAGCAGCAGGCGTCGTCGCTACATCCTTCGGTGCGGCAGGACGGCCGCACCACTACTCCATCACTTACCCCTGCTGGTTCTTCGTCTCACGCGCACCGTGCTCCCATGGAGGAGCGGGCCGCGCTCATCACGGCGAACGAGCTCCTGCGTTACCGCCCCATCGACGACCTCTATGAGGAGTGGCTCGACCGTGTCGCCGAGCTCGTCCGCGCCGCAAGGGGCTCTGCGGCGCCGTCCCACTCTCTGCCTCCCCCTCAACCAGCCGCGGGCGACGGGGCTCATGGCGTGCCTCCACCACCTCAACCCCAAGACGGTGCCTTGGCACCAAGGCGCGCGCCTCCACGGCGTGATCCACCGCGCCCGGCGCCTGCGCGTGAAGAAAGAAGCTACCAAGAAATCACGCGGCCATGAGAAGCTGCACCGGCGCTCCCCGCGCCACCTCATCAAGACCGCGCGCCACCTGCAGTGGCGCAACGCGGACCTCGCCAAGACCAAGTTCCACCTCAGAAGCGGGCCCCAGCGACCACGGCCGGCTGCCACGCCTTCACCCTCGAACTGCGTAGCGTCGCCTGGCCAGGCAAGTTCAAGCCAGATCTGCCTCCTCGCTACGATGGACCGCCGACCCCGCGGAGTTCCTGCAGCTCTATGAGCTGAGCATCGAAGCGGCCAACGGCGACGAAAAAGTCATGGCGAACTGGTTTCCCATGGCTCTGAAGGATGGGGCCCACTCCTGGATCCTGAACCTGCAGCACGGCTCGATCTCCTCCTAGGACGAGATGCGCGACCGCTTCGTCGCCAACTTCCGGGCACTCGCGACCGCCCATTGGCCGCGGGTGATCTACGCCGCATCAAGCAGCAGCCAGGAGAGACCCTCCAGAAGTACATCCAGCGCTTCAACAACACCCGCCTCAAGATCCCCAAGGTCACGGACGAAGCCATCATCTCCGCGTTCTCGGACGGCGTCTGTGACGTCAAGATGAAGGAAGAGCTCGTTATCCATGAGGAGCTTTGCACATCTCAGGAGCTGTTCAACCTAGCAACCAAGTGTGCAAGAGCTGAGGAGGGGCGCCTCTCTCTCCTTGAGCTGCCAGCTACAGGAGCTGAGGAGAAGAAGGTCAAGGCCAAGGACGTGAAGCGCAAAGAGGCAGTGGTGCTCGCAGCGGAGCCCGACACCAAGCGAGGCAGAGATCAGCCCGAGTACTCCAAGAACGGCCGACCGTTCTGCGCCTTCCACAACCTGAACACCCACAACACCAGCGACTGCCAAGAGACCAGAGCCATACGGGAAGGATGCTACGGTCGACGCCCGAGCACAACGACCGGGGCTACGGCCGCGGAGAAGGACGCGGAGGTGGACGCTGGGACGACTGTGGCCCGCGCCAGGAGTGGCGCGACCGGCCTCATGAGGACCGCTGGCAGGATCAACCTCGCGAGGGCGCCTGGAGGGATCCGCCTCGTGAGGATCGCCCACAGGGCAACGCCGGTCTTCCCCCGCTGCCACCGCTAAGAAGGAACGACGACCATCACCAGGACGAGGGGGCTTGAGGCTTTCAGGAGCCGCGTGCGATCGCCTGCATCTTGGGCGGTGCCCAGGCCCCAGCTTCTCAGTGCATCCTCAAACAGTTCGCTCGCGAGGTGAACGCGGTGCTCCCCAAGCTCGAGGCCACGCGCCCGCTCAGGTGGTCCCAATGTGCCATCACCTTCAACTCGGTAGATCAGCTCAAGTGCGCAGCCACCGCCGGCAGCCTCCCTATGCTGTGCTCCCCAATCATCAGCAATGTGCAAGTCACCAAGACTCTCATCGACGGCGGTGCAGGGCTCAACGTCCTATCCGTCGACACGTTCGACAACCTCCAAGTGCCGTATGAGCAGCTCCAACCAACCAAACCTTTCTCAGGAGTGACCGACGGTTCCACCACACCGATAGGGCAGGTCCGCCAGCCTGTCACCTTCGGGGAGTGCAAGAACTATCGCACCGAGCTGATCGACTTCGACGTCGCGCACATCCGCCTGCCATACAATGCCATCCTCGGGTATCCAGCCCTGGCCAAGTTCATGGCAGTCACTCATCACGGCTACAACGTTCTCAAGATGCCAGGAAGCGGAGGAATCATCACGGTCCCGTGTGAAGAGAGGGATGCGGTGTGCTCCCTTGAGCGTTCTTTTCAAGCCGCAGCAATCGACGACCCCGACAGCAGAAGTGAAGGCCCTCCGAAGACCATCCCCAAGAAGAAGCAGCCGCGCTGCGCTGGATCTCATGAGGATGGCGTCGCGGCAGGAGCCTCATCAGGATCAGCGCCCGCTCCAGGGGCGCCTCCCTCCACCGCATAGGAAAGCATGCCCGGCGCCCTCCTCAGGCAGGGCTCGGGGGCTCTCTTCTGGAGAGCCTCAGACCTTGCCAACCTCACGAGGGAGGCGCTTGGGCACCACTTGGAAGCATGCCTCGCGGCACACCTTCCTCAGGAGAGCACAAGGCAAGGAGTGCCCACCACCCAGGAGTTCATCACCAAGACCACCCAGGAACTGCAAGAAGCAAGAGCCATGCGCGGCCACAGCCGCTCACAAGGCGCAGCTCCCCATCCAAGCGAGGATGCCGCGCTGCGTGTCTGCGTCGACGTCCCAGGGCTCAATGGGGCCGCATCTCAGGAGCGCTTCTGGCCATCGCGTGTGGGCCGCTGTCAGGGCCCACCACACAGCTATGTTCGCATGCCCTTCGGCTTGCCGAGCGTGGCGTCGGCCTATCAGCGCAAAGTGCGGCAAGTCCTGGCGGCTCAGGAGGCTAGGTTCCACGCCATCCTGGAGGAGATGGAGACAGTCTTCAGGGAACCTCCTGAGCCTCCAGAGCCTCCCGAGGCTCAGGGTCTCGGTGGCTCATGAGGAGCCACTCCTTCAGCGCGCGGCTTCAGCTGCACCAACTCTATTTCATCTACAGAACCAGGTGACATCTTCCAAGCTCGTTTAAGCTGGTAGCGCCCCTCGGGCTGTATTATTCCCAGGCCACATGGGTCCGTCCCTGTGGCATGTACCCCTTTTGCTTATGTCTTTAGCTTACTTTGCTAGGGGCGCCCCTCGGGCTGCATCATCCCCAAGCCACTTGGGCCAGACCCAGTGGCATGTATCGTCCTGCATTTATCCAAGTTGATCTGCTCTTCATGCTTAACCTGTCAACGGCTATCACCTGCTCGATTGCCGCCTGCCGCGGGTCTGTTTATCCCATGCAATCCGCTTGCACGTTAAAAGGGGGGCTCCTGAGCATCGCGACTCAGGAGATCTTACTGGCTCTCCAGCCCTCACCCCCTGGCCTTGACCACGGCATCGCGACCTGGCATACCAGCGGCGGCTGAGCTCGCTCGAGGGCCGGGACCTAAGGACGTAGAGTGCTTGCATCTAACTACCTTGCAGAAACACACAGTCACCAAGACTCAAGACCAGGCGCAACCCGCCTTGAGGTAGGGCCTCGTGAGTCCCGCGCTGGCTCACGAGTGCCCAGATACACCTCGCAGCCCTGCCGTGCAAGCCACATGTCAGGGCGGGACTGTACACGCCCCGGGGGCTCCTCCCGGAAGGGGGGCCCCATCCCATGCCCAAGTGGAAGCACCATGCTCCGCGCTGGCTGACGACACTGCCGAGGAGCGTCTATGCCCGTGCACAAGCGGACGCACTATGCTCCGCGCTGATGATAAACAACTGAGGGCGACCCCATGGTCGTCCCAACCTCAGGGAGCCCAGAGCTCAGCGCCCCGCCTTACCGCAACGCCTCCCCTCGGGAAAGCCGCGCATGGGGTCTGGGCACGGGGGCTGCGCTCGGGTCACGCCCAAGCGCACGCCACCTAACCAGGTCCCCCGGACCTGGGCATCGCGCGCCCCTCCCGAGGCCTCGGCGAGGGCAGGTATGGCAATTGTTTGCAAGTCAAGGGGGACTCCTGAGCATCACGACTCAGGAGCCTAACTGGTCATGTAGCCCCTCACTCCTTGGTCCATCCTGGTCTCCGGTTGGCTCAATGGCGATTGAGGTATGCGCGGGGCCGGGCCCTGCCGACGTAGAACATTAATCTACCCCGCGAACTCTCCCTATATGCTGTTTGCGCGTCAAGGGGGACTCCTGAGCATCGCGACTCAGGAGCCTAACTGGTCACGTAGCCCCTCACTCCTTGGTCCGTCCTGGTCTCCGGTCGGCCCAATGGTGGTTGAGGTATGCGGGGGGCCGGGCTCTGCCGACGCAGAACGCAAAGCAAATAGGAAGGAAATCAGGAAATCTCGAAGCAAATATTACAAGCATATTGTCCTCACAATACTAAATAAAAGTTTAAACGCCTCCACGAGGCGTGTTGCATGTCGCAGGAACGGAACGGGAAGAATGGCCGCGCGTCACCTCTAGACGTTGCCGTCGCCTGCGGAAGGCGCTCCCTCGTGAGCGGTTTTGTCTTCACCACCAGCCACAAGGTCGACGACGCTGGACAGAGGAGCGGAGACAAAGCCACGGAACCTCCGCAGCAAGGCCCCCACCTAATCCTGCACGGCCGCGGCAGCCGCCTTGTACTGATCTTCAGCTACAGGCTCCAGCAGCTCCTCAAGGCAAGCATTGGGGTCGCGAAGGTGCAGGTGGCTAAAGACGCGAGTCAGCGCGGCTGAAGACAGGACGCGAGCTTCTGCCTCCGCCATGGGACCGAGACCATCAACGACCTCCTCAAGCACTGTCACCATGAGAGGAAGCAGCTGGGCAGGGCCGCCCCCGTCGGTGCCCAGAGGCTTCTCCAGGCCGTGCTCGTAGAGCGTCTTCAACGCCTTGCAAGACCTCTTCGCGAGATCGGCAAAGGCCACGCGGTCTTCTGCCAGGACTCGCGCCTTGGCGTCAAGATCGGCCTCCCTCGTCCTCATCTTCCGCTCCAACTCTTCCAACCGGTTGCATTCGGCGGCCTGCTTCTTCCCCAGCTCTCCCAACTCTGCATCACGGTTCTTGACGGCGTCCTCCCGGGCCTTCATCTCCTCCTCCTTCGCTTGGCGGCAGTGCACCTCTTCGGCGCGCTTGTCGCGCAGGCTCTGCAGCTCGCCCTCCAGCACTTGGCAGTGGTCGCGGGCGGCCTTGGCATCCTTTAGCGCCGCCTCACGATCGGCTGAAGCGTTGGCGGCTCCTTGCTTCTTCTTCTTGGAAGCCGCAGCAGCCTCGCCCAGCGCCACGCGAACTGCCAGGACGGAGTGAAGCCAGCCAGTGGCCAGCTCCAGACGCTCGGCCACCAGGTGCGGGTCCGTGCTCAGGACATCCGCCTGCAGCTGGGTCATCTCCGCAAGGGCACACTCCAAGATGGCAGGAGGAGCAGAAGGACCAAGGAGTGGAGATGCAGTAGTGGTAGGAAGTGACATCATCACAAGGGCGTGGGAGACCGCGGGTTCCGGAGCAGCTGGGACCTTGTCAGCAGCGCCAAGTACCGGCACCTCCGGAGCCAGCGGGGACATGGGGGCTGACTCCACGCGGCGATGCTCCTCTTGGCCTCGCGAGGACGATCGGGCCGAGGAGATGCAGGCACTGTTGCCTCCTTTCTCCGCGGAGGGCACGGCCGCTGCGTCTTCTTTCCTCTTCTTCGCAGAAGATGTCGGCCTGATCAACCAAGGGCGGGTATCAGGAAACGACGAGTACAAGCAAGGGCAAGGCGAAGCTTAAGACACTTACCGATCCAGTGCGACGTATTCCACAGACCGCTTGAGAAGCTTGAAGCCTGACAGCTATGGGACCTGAGGAGCAGGTGTTCGGGCTCCGGCGGCACCAGGCGGAGCAGAGGCAGAGCCGGAGCCAGCCCCATGAGGTGCCAGGGCGGAGGCGGCACCACGGGCTACCAGCGACGACCTACCCTTCGTCGGGATGAGGGGTTGCTCTCTCTCCCCTTGGAAGGCGTCAGCCTCGGCATCATCAGGAAGGGCGCGGAGAATCTCGGCCTTGCTCAGGGGGGAAGTCTCCCCCACCTCTTCTAGGGTCTTCTCCGAGTCCTCCTCCTCTTCTCCCTCTCCGCGGGACTCACCAGAAGACACCTCCACCGGTTTCTGCGCCGTAGGAACTCCCAGAGGCGTTGGCGGCACCAGCCCGCGCGCATCAAAGGTCAGCCTGGAGGCGACAAATTCCTCCCGGTCCCTGCGCTGGAACAGGGGAACAAAAGGGCTAGGTGGATACTCCTGGTTGTCCCCGACTATGAGGCGCAGGACGGCGTCCAATTCATCGCCAGGCAGGTCCCCTGGCCTCAGGCGGTTCTTGTTCTCCTCTTCTTCAAGCTCCCAGAGGGGGCGCGCGCGCGCCTGGAGTGGCGCAACCCGCAGCGTCAAGAACTCCCTCAGGAGCATCAACGCCGTTACCTTGGCCTCCCTCGCGTTGCCCGGCCTCAGGTCGGTCATCATCTTCCCCAACACCAGCGATGCCCGCTCGTCAACAAGCTCTGCCTTGGGCCACCCCCCGTTGGGAGGGGGCGCTGCTGTTGGCAACACCAGACTCGGGTCGGCGCGCTGAACATCCATCATGACCCATTTGGATCGGATGTGGTCGGCCCACTTCCCGGTGCTCGAGATCGATTTGGCCTTGCCGCACGCAACGAAATTAGCACACCCGGAGGTGTGCTCACCGCTGACGCGGAGGAAGAAGAAATGGCGAAGGAGCGCCACGGACAGCATAACGCCCAGGTACACCTCGCAGTAGTAGGCGAAGATGGACAGGAGGAGGACAGAGTTGGGATGGAGATGCAACGCCTGCAGCCCGTAGTGGTCGAGGACTTCATCAAAGAAATCAGAGAAGAGAGGAACCAACCCGACGGCGACGCTGCTCGAGAAGAAGGGGAAGAAGGTGCTCCCCTCAGGCTCTGGCTCGTCGGACGTGAGCCGGAGCTCCGTCTTCCCCCACTCATTGCCCTCGCCCGCTGTCAGCAGGCGCATGGAGGCGAGGCTCTTCTCCGTGACGGTGGGCGCCTCGAGGGCCGGCTCATACCAAGCCGGTGCTGAGGAAGTCTTGACCTTGCGCGGCGCCATGTGCATCAGATGCAGAGTAAGGGTGGAGCAGATCTGGAGATAGCGGCGGCAAAGAGCGAGAAAGGGGATCTAGAGCGAGGCAAGGAAGAGGCAATGAAGGAAAGATCTGCCTGCGCTAGCCTTTGTCAGGGCAAGCAGTTGCCGAGGCAGCGTGGGGAAGTGGAGACGCTCACGTCCAATCAACCGCCACGCGTCGACTGAGGCCGCAGGCTTTTGGGGCCGCGGTGCTATGAAATTGACCCTTGGCTTCGCCGCGAAGCCAAGCCCGAGCGCACCTTGGGCCCGGGGGCTACTGTCGGTGTTCTGGGAAAGGGGGTCCCCAGACTTGCCTGCCTGCGGCCCACAGCGTGGCCAAGCAGCAGGCCGTACGGCCCATCTTCGTCAACAAGGCACCCAAGACCCTCACGAGGGACCGAGCCTGGCGAGGCAGATGACGCAAGACCTCCTATGGAGTGGCGTAGCCAAGCAGGCTCACGAGGAGCGGAGATATCAAGGCGAGGCAAACCTCACGAGGCTCTCATGACGTGAACCATGACGAACGGTACCAGGCGGGTGCCAGGCGGGCGCCAGTGCGTGCAGCGTCCCTATTTCCTCTTTGGTGCCAAGGAGGCCGGCGCAGGCGAAGAGTACCGAGGCATCAGGCAAAGGTTGCCATATTGGTGCAACGAGACCAAGACCAAGAGGACGGCAAGGCGGAGGTCATCGTGGAGCCCAAGACGGCGTCACCCCAGAGCTTTTCGCAGGCGAAGACCGCTTTTGTCAGGATAGCTTGTACTAGCTGCCCCCCTTCAAATTTGCCCGCCGTTGTTGACTCCCTTCCCGCTCGATATTTGGGAAGAGGACCAGGGCCTATATAAGTAGAGCTAGCCACCACAGTAGAGGCATCGAATCCTCACGCCACAAGTTCATACGCACAAGAACTCCTCAACCTCGGGAGGCTGTTCTTCCCTTGTACTGTTCATCATCGGCCCAAGAGGCAATCCACCACCACCACCACACTAGAGTAGGGTATTACACCACAACGGTGGCCCGAACCAGTATAAAACTCGTGTCTTTCTGTGTTGCGAGTTCGTCGAGTTTGTCCGCAAGATCTTAGCGAGCTAGAGCGTAGATCGGTAGGAGAGAGAGACTTCGCGCGCACCCAGTGTTCGAACCTTAAGGGTTTGCCGGAACCCCACAACCGACACGACCGAAGCGCTGAACATGGCGGCCAGCACGAGCCGCGGCCGAAGAAGAGCTTGGAGGGACAACTTCAGGGGTGCCCGGCAGCGGCGAACAGTCGGGCGCCGTCTCGCCACGACCTCTCGAGGCTTCCGGGGCTTTGACCTTGGGAACCGCGTGCTGCGTCGCCTCAGTAACTAACGCCCCAAGGGAGGGATCGCGGGCTCTCGAGGACGACGCCCCAGGATCACCATGCGACATGGTCTCCTCAGCACTCGGGCCACCGGCCTCCGTTGGAGCTCGCCCTCCTGCACCCTCACTTGGGGCGAACCCGGCACCGGCGGCGAGGAAGGGAACCACGTCGATGGGGTTCTCGCGGGGCCTCACCAGGCCGATCGGGTGCAACCCCCACTGACCAAAGGAGGGCATGCTCGCGGCAAATTCGGCCTTGTTCTCACAGCGGTACAGTAGACAGCTCTTCCTGGGCATGTCGTCCGGCAGTGGGGCACCCGTTAGGACCATAAGCACCGTCTGCCGCGTCGTAAGAGGAAGTCCCTCCTCCTGAAACCTCATGTGGTCCGGGCTGCTGAGCACGGTCCAGATCGGCCGGGAATGGCGCTGAAGCGGAGCGACTCGGCGCTTGACGAACTCCTTCACCGCCATAGGCGCGGTCACACCGCGGTTCTTCAGCCTCCTCAGCCTGAGCCAGACAGGAACGAGACGGGGGCTCGTGAGCCTCTGGTGGCCCCAACTAGAGTTGGGAACAGCAGGCCCTGGTGGAGCATGGAGCTGAGGGCTGAGCACACAGGCGTCAACAAACACCCATCGTGTCCGAAACTCGCTCGTGGATGGAGGAAGCTCAAAGTCGATCCCCGCGCCCGCTGTCGTGGCCACGGCCTGGAAGCTCACACACCCCGAGCTCTGCCGAGGGTCAGTCAGATGCAATGAGAAGAAATGGCAAAGGAGGTCCATAGAAGGGGCGGTGCCAACCATGACCTCGCACACAGAGGCGAAGACGGCAAGAAGAGTCACAGATTGAGGGTCAAGATGCAGCATGTGGATCTGATAATGCTCGAGCACCGCGTTGAAGAAGGCAGAGAAGGGAGGAATCAGGCCAGCCCAGAGGCCATCTATGAAGATTGGGACCTCATTGGGCCCGGGCAATGCAAGTGAGAGACGCGGGCCAAGCCACCGTCTCTCCCCACTCGTTGAAACTGGAGGCAAGCATGGGGCGCACCTTGTCCATGGCCTCGTCGTTGGGCACCCGGGGTCAGCCGAGCGCAGGCCCGAAGGACGGAGGCGCGCTTGGCGAAGACAGAGGTTTCTTCCCCTTGTCAGCCTGTTTTGGCACCATGGCGATGAAGCAGGCGGAGCGTAGGTTAGATTGGAAGGGAGGAGCAGAGTCTCAAGGAAGCAGAGAGATTGGGGAGCCAGGCGTGGGCGAAGGAAGAACAACTGTGTAGGTTGCGGGGGCCGCATAGCCAGGCGGATTCAAAGGCAGCGTGGGGAAGCGGAGACGCCCACGTCCAATCAACCGCCATGTGTCGACCAAGGCCGCAGGCTTTTGGGGCCCGCGGTGGTCCGTACTTGACCTTTGGCTTCGCCTAGAAGCCAAGCCCGAGCGCACCTTGGGCCCGGGGGCTACTGTCGGCGTTCTGGGAACGGGTGTCCCCAGACTTGCCTGCCTACGGCCCATGGCGTGGCTTTGCTAGGAGGCCCGTACAACCCATCTTCATCAACAAGGCATTCAAGACCCTCGCGAGGGACCAAGCCTCGCGAGGCGGACCATGCAAGACCTCCTCAGGAGCGGCCTCTCCAGGTAGGCTCGTGAGGAGCGGAGATATCAAGGTGGGGCAAACCTCGCGAGGCTCTAGTGATGTGAGCCATGACGGTCAAGATCAGGCGGGCGCCAGGCGGGCGCCAGCGCGCGCAGCATCCTTGTTTCCTCTTTGGTGCTAAGGGGGCAAGCGCAGGCGCGGAGTACTGAGGCATCAGGCAAAGGTTTCCATATCGGTGCAACAAGACCAAGACCAGCGGGACGGCAAGACGGAGGTCACCATGGAGCCCAAGACGGCGTCACCACCAGAGCCTTTTGCAGGCGAAGACCACTTTAGTCAGGATAGCTTGTACTAGCTGTCCCCTTTCAAATTTTCCCGCCGTTGTTGGCTCCCTTCCCACTCAATATTTGGGGAGAGGAACAGGGCTCATATAAGTAGAACTAGCCACCACAGTAGAGGGCATCGGATAATGCGTCGAGTCCTCACCACACAAGTTCGACAAGCACGAGAACACCTCAACCTCAGGAGGTTATTCTTCCCCTTGTACTGTTCTTCATCAGCCTAAGAGGCAATCCACCACCACCACACTGGAGTAGGGTATTACACCACAACGTTGGCCCGAACCAGTATAAATCTCGTGTCTTTCTGTGTTGCGAGTTCGTCCGTGAAATCTTAGCGAGCTTGGGCGTAGATCGGTAGGAGGGAAAGAACCTCGCGCGCACCCCAGAGTTCGAACCTTAAGGGTTTTGCCGGAACCCCAGATCCGACAATCGCTCAGGTGTGCGGTGCTCCTTGCCCTCTGGCAGCCCTCGGGCCAGCTCGACGGCGTTCATCTTCGCCCACCACATCTTGCAACGGGCGAAGGCCATACGAGCACCCTCAATACAGGCTGATCGCTTGATGATATCCAGCCGAGGACAGGCGTCCACCATCCGCCTCATGAGTCCGAAGTAGCTGCCGGGCATAGCTTCGGCTGGCCACAGCCGGATTATCAAATCCTTCATGGCTAGTTCGGCCACCCTATGTAGCTCCACCAGCTGTTTTAGCTGATCGGTGAAGGACACTGGATGCTCTGGCACAAGATATTGCGACCAGAATAGCTTCTCCGTAGAACTCCCTTCTTCGGCTCAGAAGAACTCCGTGGCGTCGGACACACTTTGCGGCAAATCAGCAAAAGCCCCTGGAGAACTACGAATCCGGGTTAGTAAAAGATACTTCCTCTCCACATATCTGCTTTGCATACTGAATGCCTTACCCGCCGCAATCTTCCTCGCCTCCTGGTCCTCTTGGAGGGCGCCCTAGGCCTTGTTCCGGGCCGTCTCCGCGCTCTGACGAGCCTTGGAGAGTTCGGTCTCTTTGGCCGACGCGTCACGTTCCAAGGTCTCGCACTTCTTCACCGCGTCGCGGAGCTCTTGTTGGACCTCGCCGACCCAGGCCTTGAGCTTCTTACAGGCAGCCTGCTGCTTGACGGTCTTGTCCTGGGCTTCGCCCAGGGCCTTTTTCAGGGCCTCGACCTCGGTAGTTGCCCCTATTTATATCAAGAGACTTCGGTCAATACATATCATCCCACTCTTTTTAAATACTTCCTGGGTTATTACATACCTTGATTCTCCTGGAGCTGCCTCTTCACCTAGCCGAGCTCTTCCTCGACCTGCTCCAGTCTCCGCTTAAGTTCGGAGGCTTCGGCAGCATGTGAGCCCGTGGCCAGCAGTGACGCCTGCATTTGCATTCCAGACAAATTTAGTTAGTCCCCTGCAATACAAGAATGATCCTCTGTCCGGCTTTTCTTTCCGAACACCGGACAGTGTCTTAGGGGCTACTGTCTATACGGGGATGTTCTCTTTTTGCGTCGCTTACCTCAAAACCTGTCAGCAGGCTGCTGCAGGCTTCGGATAGTCCGCTCTTGGCAGACCGAACCCTTCCAATCACCGTGCCCATAAGAACACGATGCTCATCCACAATGGAAGCGCCTCGTAGCGCTTCCAACAGATCATCTGGTGCCCCTGGTTGGACAGGGGTCACCGGTGGAATAGGCATATCCCCTTCTTTCGAAGGAGGTGGCACGCTAGATTCCGGAGCCGTATCGGTCTCCGGAATCAAGTCCGGTTGAGGTCCGAACTGAGTACGGCCCTCCTTCCCAGTCTACCGGGGGACTGGTTCCCCCTGGTGTCCGCCGACGGGGGCTTCGCCTTCGAGCGCTTCTCAAGACTCTCCCCGGCCTGGGAAGGTCCGTTGGGAGAGCACCTCGTTGTCCCCTTTGGCCTTGGGAGAGTAAGCGGCTGGCGGTGTCTCGCTGGCCATCTCCCTTGGGTCCAACGAGCCTCTTGATGAGGATCGCTGGGAGATGTCGTGGGCCGGACTGTAATAACATGACTGATCACGTCAATACGACAAAGAGGAAATGTTAGATCTATGGGCATGTACGAGTCTTAGCACTTACGATGCGGCCCGGGGCTTAGTGCGGGGGCGTTGCTCCGGACTACTGCCAACGTCCCACGCGCTGTTGACCGCAAGGGCGCTCTTCCCCTTCTTGGGCGTTCCCGCCTCCAGATTCGTGGAAGTCGTCCTCTTCTTCTTTCCCTCCTCGGGGGAAGGGTTGTTCTCCTCCTCCTCCCCTTCCTCGTCGTCGTCCTCAGGGACGGAGGAATGGGTATCTTCATCTTCGGACGTCATGTCCGAAGCACCCTTGTGACGGGGGCCGCTTTTGGCCCCCTTGGCCTTCTTCTCCGGCGCCTTATAGGGTGCTGGCACCAGCATCTTCGCTAAACGCGGGATGACTGGTTCTTCAGGCAGCGGAGCTGGACACTGGATCTGCTTCGCCCTCTCCATCCAATCCTGAAGAAGCAATGATAAAAGCTCAGACATCATCCTTGAAACAGGCAAGTAGGGGATGCCTTAAAAAATAACATACCTCACCGACGAGATGGTTAATGTCATGTCTGCGGTCTAAATCTGCGGCTGGCGGCTTCTCGTTGCCCTTAAAGAGCAACTTCCAGGCACCTTCGTGAGTGGTCTCGAAGGGCCTCTTCAGAGTATGGTGCTTCTTCAAATTGAACTTCCATAGAGGGGGGCTTCGGCTTTGACACGGAAGAATCCGGCGAACTAGCATCACCTGGATTATATCGACAAGTTTGACATCCTTGTCCACCATGCTTTGAACGCGCGTCTTCAGCACTATCAGCTTGTCTAACGAACACCAGTTCGTGCTCTTCTCGACCCAGGAGGTGAGCCGCATTGGGGCACCGGGGTTGAATTCGGCAGCCGTGGCACAGTTAGTGCCACGGGGTTCTGTAATGTAGAACCATTGTTTGTGCCATTCCTTGACAGTCTCCACGAAAGTGCGTTTCGGCCAGGAGACATTGGACGGCTTACTCACCATGGCCCCTCCGCACTCCACGTGCTGGCCATCCACCACCTTCGGCTTCACGTTGAAGACCTTGAGCCACATCCCGAAGTGGGGTTGAATGCAGAGGAAGGCCTCACACACGAAGATGAACGCCGAGATGTTGAGGAAAGAGTTCAGAGATAGATCAGTAAAGTCTATCCCGTAGTAGTACATTAGCCCGCGAAAGAAAGGGTGGAGAGCAAACCCTAGCCCGCGGAGGATATGAGGGATAAATACCACCCTCTCATTGGGCTTCGGCGTGGGGACGATTTGCCCCTGGGCTGGAAGGTGGTGGGTGATTTCCTTCGCCAAGTACCCGGTCGCCCGAAGCTCAGTAATATCCTTCTCCTTAACGGAGGAGACCATCCACTTGCCCTGACCTCCTGATCCGGACATGGTTGAGTGCTCGCTTGAGTGGGAAGAAGATGAGAACTTGGGCGCTGGAGCTCAAGATTAGAAGGGCGGAGAAACAAGGTGTGGGAGAAGAAGGGAATCCTTATCCCCTTATAAAGGCAGTGAATATTGAACGCCTCCCCATTTGCCTTGAAACTCGCCTATTCCCAAGGCCTGTGTAAACGGCACGGTTGGGTTACCCACGCCCGTATTGATGAGAATCCCGCGATAAGGGGACACGATCTCTGCTTTGACAAGACGTGCCAATGGCAACCACGTTTCGGAACGTGGAACGGCAGAACAAAACGGTCCGAAATTATGACCGGGCAGACGTGATGTCACGTGGTAAAAAGTTGTCAGCTGATTGGACCCGTGGAATATTATATTCTCTGCGGTTGTGTGTGGTGTGTGTTACAGGTCCAGAGACAATCATCACGTCCGAAGACTATCTTGGAGTTTGGAAAGAAGGGAACCCGCCTTGCAATGCCGAAGACAGATCTACGCGCCGGACTCCTCGTCATTGAAGCCAGGTTCAGGGGCTACTGAGGGAGTCCTGGAATAAGGGGTCCTCGGGCGTCCGGTCTGTTAGCCATGGGCCGGACTGAAGGGCTGTGAAGATACAAAGACCAAAGACTGCATCCGTGTCCGGATAGGACTCTCCTTGGCGTGGAAGGCAAGCTTGGCGACCAAATATGTAGATTCTTTTCCTTTGTAACTGACCTTGTGTAACCCTAGATCTCCCCGGTGTCTATATAAACCGGAGGACTTAGTCCGGAAAGGAGGATACTTATTACCGTAGTCATACAGGCTAGACTTCTAGGGTTTAGCCATTACGATCTCATGGTAGATCAACTCCTGTAATACTCATATTCATCAAGATCAATCAAGCAGGAAGTAGGGTATTACCTCCATAGAGAGGGCCTGAACCTGTGTAAACATCGTGTCCCCTGTCTCCTGTTAACATCGACCTTAGACGCACAGTTTGGGACCCCCTACCCGAGATCCGCCAGTTTTGACACCGACATTGGTGCTTTCATTGAGAGTTCCACTGTGCCGTCCTCAAAAGGTTTGATGGCCTCTTCAATCGTCAACAACGATGCGGTCCAAGGGGAAACCTTCCTCCCCGAACAAATCTTCGTGTTTGGCGGCTTCGTACTGCAGGCCAACTCGCTTGGCCGCCTGGAGCAGATCGACAGCTATGCCCCTGGCCATCTGGTTAGATTTGGGAGCTTGAATTACGTCGCGGACATCCGTGGAGATTTGATCTTCGCCAGATTCAAGACCGCGGCAACCGCTCCTAGTCACCCCGATGAACATGACCTAAATCTGTCATCGGGCCGCATCTAGGAGATTGCTCCTGTAACTGCTCCGACCGTAGATCCGGAGCATATTGCACCGTCCGAAGATGGGAGGCTCAACCCCACCGCGGAGGCCACAGATTCCATGGCATTGGAGCCGAGCACAGACCTAAAGTCACACGGCGCATTCGTGGACGCCATGCTGGACCGCTTATCGATCTTCGAGTTTAGCGCCGCAGACATCTTCCAGCATTCGCCCTTGGGCAATGTGCTAAATTCGTTAAGAAACTTGTCCTTGGCGGGCGACTCACAGCCGAATTATGTCCGGTTTGAACTGGAGGCTGATGTTGAAGGAGAATTTCGCTCCCCACCCACCACCCACTTCATAGCCACTGTCAAGACTTAACCGACAAGCTTGACTATGACTCCGCAGACATCGACGGTATGGACGACGATGCCAGAGACGAGGAGGCCCAAAACCCGCCATTCACTGGATGATGGACGGCCACTTCCTCATACGACGTGTACATGGTAGATACGCCAAAAAATAACAGCGGCGATGACAAGGAAAACCCAGCAAAGGAGGACCCTCCTAAAACACAGCCAAAGCGCCGGCGTCAGCGGCGCCACTCTAAATCCCGCCGCAGCAGGGATAGCAATACCGGCACAGGAGACAACTACACTCCGGATGGTGCCGAAGACACAGAAGAACCCAATGATCAAACGGCCGAACAAGACAATGGGGAATCAGGGCATGCCAGCCCTGACGAACAGGCCATAGAAGAAGACTCGGAGGATGGTAGTTACCGTCCACCCTCCGAGGAGGAGGTGAGCCTCGGCAACGAAGACTTCGTCGTGCCTGAGGAACCCCTGGAGCAGGAGCGCTTTAAGCTTCAGCTAATAGCCACTGCGAGCAGCCTGAAAAAGAAGCAGCAGCAGCTTCAAGCTGATCAAGACCTGCTCAATGATAGATGGACCGATGTCCTGGCAGCCGAGGAATACGGCCTTAAACGCCTAGCCAAAAGCTACCCTAAGCGCAGATTACTACCTCAGTTCAATGATGAGGCGCCAGATCACGCACCAGCATCACCCAACGCGGCTGATCGGCCACCGCGCGGTCGGGATAAAACTGCAACCCGAGCCGAAAACCAGACTGTCCCACTCCGCCGTAAAGGTAGGGATAAGTCAGCTCGGGGCCATACATCTGACCTCCGCCAAGAACTGGACAGTAGAGCGGAACACACAGGATCGATCTACGGATCGCGAGGACGTGACTTAAGGCACAGGGGCAGCTATCTATTCGGGCGTGACAAACCTATTCACGCCTGAGCCGAATGCCGTAGACGGACTCCATCAGAGCTATGTCGCGATGCGGCCCGATATAGAGGCGCCGCGCACCCTCTTTGCTTCACTGATGAAGTGATGGATCATGAATTCCCAGAAGGGTTCAAACCCGTAAACATCGAATCCTATGATGGAACAACCGATCCCGCGGTATGGATAGAGGATTTTATTCTCCGTATCCACATGGCGCGCGGGGATGATCTTCACGCCATCAAATACCTCCCACTAAAACTCAAAGGGCCAGCTCGGCACTGGCTAAACAGTCTACCTGAAAATTCCATTGGCAGCTGGGAGGACCTGGAAGAAGCTTTCCTCGACAACTTCCAAGGTACATATGTTCGGCCGCCAGACGCCGACAACTTAAGTCACATAGTTCAACAGCCCGGGGAGTCAGCTAGGAAGTTCTGGACTAGGTTCCTAACTAAAACAAACCAGATTGTCGCCTGTCCGGATGCCGAAGCCTTAGCGGCCTTTAAACATAGCATCCACGAGGAATGGCTCACCCGCCACCTCGGCCAAGAAAAGCCAAAATCTATGGCAGGCCTCACGGCACTCATGACCCGCTTTTGCGCGGACGAGGATAGTTGGTTGGCTCGCAGCAAAAACACAGCCAGCGAGGCAGGCCCCTCCGAGGCTAAGAACAGCAACGGCAAGCTCCGACGTAACAGACACAAACGCTGAAGCAATGGTGATAACACCGGCGACACTACAGTCAACACCGGATTTAGTGGCTCCAAGTCCAACCAGCAGAAGAAACCATACAAGAGGAACAATCAGGGACCATCCAGTCTGGACCGTATACTCGATCGCCCGTGCCAGATACATGGCACCCCAGAAAAACCAGCCAATCATACCAACAGAGACTGTTGGGTTTTTAAACAGGCCGGCAAATTGAACACCGAGAACTGGGAAAAGGGCTCACAAAGCAAGGACGACGACGAGGAGTCCCGGCAACCGAACATAGGGGGCAAAAGAAGTTTCCCCCTCAAGTGAAAACAGTAAACATGAGGAGGAGGTGTGCCAAGGGCTCTTCCCCTGGTCATTGACGGCGGCTGGATGACCTCGGTCTTGGCCTCTTCTTCAAGCAACGAGCTTTAACTCCTCCAGGCCTCCGTCGAGGCCTGAAGGGCGACTAGGAGGGCACCGGCCTCCATCCCTCGGTTGGGGGGAAGCGAACCACTTCGGGCTCCTCCGCCATCCACTGGCGTGGAGGACGGACCCGGTCGCGCGCTCGAGCTTGCGTGCAAGCGGGGTGCCGTCCGTCACGAGCTCTTCCGGGAGGCGATGGGTGCACTGAGCCGGCTTGGGGAAGAACTTGTGGACGTTGAAGCTCGTCTTGAAACCGAGGGCCTCCGACTGGTGGACGAATGGCGCCAACTGAAGGTGGCCATTAACCTTGGGCGCCTCCAGCGTGAGCACGCCAACGCGGAGGCCGAGGCAACCTTGGCAACCTCGCGCGAGGCCAGCGCCCGGGCCCTGGAGGAGGCCAGGGAGGCCGACCACCATCATGGGATTGTCGAGAAGCGCTGGCAGGAGCTCCAGGCCCTGAACGCCTCCCTGGAGCAGCAGGTGGAGGTGCGCAGAGCTGCCTTGGCGGCGATGAAGGGGGCGCCATCCGACGAGGAGGAGGTCCTGAGGCGCCAGGAAGCGCTGATGCTGGAGGCTACGGAGCGCAGTCTTGAGCTTGAGCGGTTGGAGACGAGGGGACGCCAGGTTGCCCAAGCGGAGGACGCTGTCAGCGCGCGCGAGGCCACGACCCAGGAGGAGATTGACCGCAGGGTGACCGAGGCTCGCGCTGACCTTGCCAACAGGTATGACCTGAAGCTGAAGCTCGTGGAAGCCAAAGCTGAGGGCAGGTCCGGTGCCCTAAGGCCAAGGTTGGCTGAGGTGGAGCAGCGCGAAGGCCGCCGCAGCTGCCCTGATTTCCGTGCAAGCCGAGCTGGCCTCCGCCCGTGCCGAGCTGCTCTTCTTCAGCAACGATTTACCACCACTGAGTCCTTTGCGCAGCAGAGCAGAGAGGAGGCAATCAGCCGACAGACGCTGCTTGTTGGGGAACGTAGTAATTTCAAAATTTTCCTACGCACACGCAAGATCATGGTGATGCATAGCAACGAGAGGGGAGAGTGTTGTCCACGTACCCTCGTAGACCGACAGCGGAAGCGTTATCATAACGCGGTTGATGTAGTCGTACGTCTTCACGATCCGACCGATCAAGTACCGAACGCACGGCACCTCCGAAGTTCTACACACGTTCAGCTCGATGACGTCCCTCGAACTCCGATCCAGCCGAGTGTTGAGGGAGAGTTTCGTCAGCACGACGGCGTGGTGACGATGAGGATGTTCCACCGACGCAGGGCTTCGCCTAAGCTCCGTGACGGTATTATCGAGGTGTGATCTGGTGGAGAGGGGCACCGCACACGGCTAAAATATCGTATATCAAGTGTGTCCATGGGGTTGCCCCCTGCCCCCGTATATAAAGGAGCAAGGGAGGAGGAGGCCGGCCCTAGGAGGGGGCGCACGAAGTGTGGAGTCCTACTAGGACTCCCTAGTCCTAGTAGGATTCCACCTCCCATAAGGAATAGGAAAAGAGGAAGGGAAAAAGAGAAGGAAGGAAGGGGGCGCCCCCCTTCCCTAGTCCAATTCGGACCAGACCAAGGGGAGGGGTGCGGCCACCCTTGAGGCCCTTTTCCTTCTTTCCCGTATGGCCCAATAAGGCCCAATACGTATTCCCGTAACTCTCCGGCATTCCAAAAATACCCGAATCACTCGGAACCTTTCCGAAGTCCGAATATAGTCGTCCAATATATTGATCTTTACGTCTCGACTATTTCGAGACTCCTCGTCATGTCCCCGATCTCATCCGGGACTCCGAACTCCTTCGGTACATCAATATACATAAACTCATAATAAAACTGTCATCGTAACTTTAAGCGTGCGGACCCTTTGGGTTCGAGAACTATGTAGACATGACTGAGACACCTCTCTGGTCAATAACCAATAGCGGGACCTGGATGCCCATATTGGCTCCCACATATTCTACGAAGATCTTTATCGGTCAGACCGCATAACAACATACGTTGTTCCCTTTGTCACCGGTATGTTACTTGCCCGAGATTTGATCGTCGGTATCTCGATACCTAGTTGAATCTCGTTACCGGCAAGTCTCTTTACTCGTTCCGTAACACATCATCCCGCAACTAACTCATTAGTCACAATGCTTGCAAGGCTTATAGTGATGTGCATTACCGAGTGGGCCCAGAGATACCTCTCCGACAATTGGAGTGACAAATCCTAATCTCGAAATACGCCAACCCAACAAGTACCTTTGGAGACACCTGTAGAGCACCTTTATAATCACCCATTTACATTGTGACGTTTGGTAGCACACAAAGTGTTCCTCCGGTAAACGGGAGTTGCATAATCTCATAGTCATAGGAACATGTATAAGTCATGAAGAAAGCAGTAGCAACATACTAAACGATCGGGTGCTAAGCTAACGGAATGGGTCAAGTCAATCATGTCATTCTCCTAATGAGGTGATCCCGTTAATCAAATAAGAACCCATGTCTATGGTTAGGAAACATAACCATCTTTGATTAACGAGCTAGTCAAGTAGAGGCATACTAGTGACACTCTGTTTGTCTATGTATTCACACATGTATTATGTTTCCGGTTAATACAATTCTAGCATGAATAATAAACATTTATCATGATATAAGGAAATATATAATACTTTATTATTGCCTCTAGGGCATATTTCCATCAGTCTCCCACTTGCACTAGAGTCAATAATCTAGTTCACATCGCCATGTGATTTAACAGCAATTATTTGTTCACATCACCATGTGATTAACACCCATAGTTCACATCGTCATGTGACCAACACCCAAAGGGTTTACTAGAGTCAGTAATCTAGTTCACATCGCTATGTGATTAACACCCAAGGAGTACTAAGGTGTGATCATGTTTTGCTTGTGAGATAATTTTAGTCAACGGGTCTGTCACATTCAGATCCGTAAGTATTTTGCAAATTTCTATGTCTACAATGCTCTGCACGGAGCTACTCTAGCTAATTGCTCCCACTTTCAATATGTATCTAGACCGAGACTTAGAGTCATCTAGATTTAGTGTCAAAACTTGCATCGACGTAACCCTTTACGACGAACCTTTTGTCACTTCCATAATCGAGAAACATTTCCTTATTCCACTAAGGATAATTTTGACCGTTGTCCAGTGATCTACTCCTAGATCACTATTGTACTCCCTTGCCAAAATCAGTGTAGGGTATACAATAGATCTGGTACACAGCATGGCATACTTTATAGAACCTATGGCCAAGGCATAGGGAATGACTTTCATTCTCTTTCTATCTTCTGCCGTGGTCGGGCTTTGAGCCTTACTCTATTTCACACCTTGTTACACAGGCAAGAACTCTTTCTTTGACTGTTCTATTTTGAACTACTTCAAAATCTTGTTAAGGTATGTACTCATTGAAAAAACTTATCAAGCGTCTTGATCTATCTCTATAGATCTTGATGCTCAATATGTAAGCAGCTTTACCGAGGTCTATCTTTGAAAAACTTCTTTCAAACACTCCTTTATGCTTTGCAGAATAATTCTACATTATTTCCGATCAACAATATGTCATTCACCTATACTTATCAGAAATGCTGTAGTGCTCCCACTCACTTTCTTGTAAATACAGGCTTTACCGCAAGTCTGTATAACACTATATTCTTTGATCAACTTATCAAAGTGTATATTCCAACTCCGAGATGCTTGCACCAGTCCATAGATGGATCGCTGGAGCTTGCATATTTTGTTAGCACCTTTAGGATTGACAAAACCTTCTGGTTGCATCATATACAACTCTTCTTTAATAAATCCATTAAGGAATGTAGTTTTGTTTATCCATTTGCCATATTTCATAAAATGCGGCAATTGCTAACATGATTCGGACAGACTTAAGCATAGATACGAGTGAGAAACTCTCATCGTAGTCAACACTTTGAACTTGTCGAAAACCTTTTTTTTGACAATTCTAGCTTTGTAGATAGTAACACTACTATCAGCGTCCGTCTTCCTCTTGAAGATCCATTTATTCTCAATTGCTTGCCGATCATCGGGCAAGTCAACCAAAGTCCACACTTTGTTCTCATACATGGATCTCATCTCAGATTTCATGGCCTCAAGCCATTTTGCGGAATCTGGGCTCACCATCGCTTCTTCATAGTTCGTAGGTTCGTCATGGTCTAGTAACATAACCTCCAGAACAGGATTACCGTACCACTCTGGTGCGGATCTTGATCTAGTTGACCTACGAAGTTCAGTAATAACTTGATCTGAAGTTTCATGATCATTATCATTAACTTCCTCACTACTTGGTGTAGGTGTCGCAGAAACAGATTTCTGTGATGGACTACTTTCCAATAAGAGAGCAGGTACAGTTACCTCATCAAGTTCTACTTTCCTCCCACTCACTTCTTTCGAGAGAAACTCCTTCTCTAGAAAGGATCCATTCTTAGCAAAGAATGTCTTGTCTTCGGATCTGTGATAGAAGGTGTACCCAACTGACTCCTTTGGGTATCCTATGAAGACACATTTCTCCGATTTGGGTTTGAGCTTATCAGGACGAAACATTTTCACATAAGCATCGCAACCCCAAACTTTTAAGAAACGACAACTTTGGTTTCTTGCTAAACCTCAGTTCATAAGGCGTCGTCTCAACGGATTTTGATGGTGCCCTATTTAACGTGAATGTAGCTGTCTCTAATGCATAACCCAAAACGATAGTGGTAAATTGGTAAGAGACATCATAGATTGCACTATATCCAATAAAGTACGGTTATGATGTTCGGACACACCATTACACTGTGGTGTTCCAGGTGGCGTGAGTAGTGAAACTATTTCACATTGTTTTAACTGAAGGCCAAACTCGTAACTAAAATACTCTTCTCCACGATCAAATCGTAGAAACTTTATTTTCTTGTTACGATGATTTTCGCTTCACTCTGAAATTATATGAACTTTTCAAATGTTTCAGACTTCTGTTTCATTAAG
Source organism: Triticum aestivum (assembly GCF_018294505.1). Classification (NCBI taxonomy): domain Eukaryota; kingdom Viridiplantae; phylum Streptophyta; class Magnoliopsida; order Poales; family Poaceae; genus Triticum; species Triticum aestivum. Next base: position 106,009,240 of record NC_057808.1, on the reverse strand, counting down.
TAGATATACCCATATCTGCTCAAATCATCTGTGAAGGTCAGAAAATAATGATACCTGCTACGAGCCAAAATATTCATCGGACCACATACATCTGTATGTATGATTTCCAACAAATCTGTTGCTCTCTCCATAGTTCCGGAGAACGGCGTTTCAGTCATCTTGCCCATGAGGCACGGTTCGCAAGCATCAAGTGATTCATAATCAAGTGATTCCAAAATCCCATCAGTATGGAGTTTCTTCATGCGTTTTACACCAATATGACCTAAACGGCAGTGCCACAAATAAGTTGCACTATCATTATTAACTTTGCATCTTTTGGCTTCAATATTATGAATATGTGTATCACTACGATCGAGATCCAACAAACCATTTTTCGTTGGTGTGTATGACCATAAAGGTTTTATTCATGTAAACAGAACAACAATTGTTCTCTAACTTAAATGAATAACCGTATTGCAATAAACATGATCAAATCATATTCATGCTCAACGCAAACACAAAATAACACTTATTTAGTTTCAACACTAATCCCGAAAGTACAGGGAGTGTGCGATGATGATCATATCAATCTTGGAACTACTTCCACACACATCGTCACCTCGCCTTTTACTAGTCTCTGTTTATTCTGCAACTCCCGTTTTCGAGTTACTACTCTTTAGCAACTGAACCAGTATCAATTACCGAGAGGTTGCTATAAACACTAGTAAAGTACACATCAATAATCTGTATATCAAATATACCTTTGTTCACTTTTACTAGTCTCTCATATCCACCAAATAGTTGGGGTAGTTCCGCTTCCAGTGACCAGTCCCTTTGCAGTAGAAACACTTAGTCTCAGGCTTAGGACCAGATTTAGGCTTCTTCACTTGAGCAGCAACTTGCTTGCCGTTCTTTTTGAAGTTCCCCTTCTTCCCTTTGCCCTTTTCTTGAAACTAGTGGTCACGTTAACCATCAACACTTGATGTTTTTCTTGATTTCTACCTTCATCGATTTCAGCATCACGAAGAGCTCGGGAATTACTTTCGTCATCCCTTGCATACTATAGTTCATCACGAAGTTCTACTAACTTGGTGATGGTGACTAGAGAATTCTGTCAATCACTATTTTATCTAGAAGATTAACTCCCACTTGATTCAAGCGATTGTAGTACCCAGACAATCTGAGCACATGCTCACTAGTTGAGCGATTCTCCTCCATCTTTTAGCTATAGAACTTGTTGGAGACTTCATATCTCTCAACTCGGGTATTTGCTTGAAATATTAACTTCAACTCCTGGAACATCTCATATGGTCCATGACGTTCAAAACGTCTTTGAAGTCCCGATTCTAAGCCGTTAAGCATGGTGCACTAAACTATCAAGTAGTCATCATATTGAGCTAGCCAAACGTTCATAACTTCTGCACCTGCTCCTGCAATAGGTCTGTCACCTAGCGGTGCATTAAGGACATAATTCTTCTGTGCAGCAATGAGGATAATCCTCAGATCACGGATCCAATCCGCATCTTTGCTACTAACATCTTTCAACATAATTTTTCTCTAGGAACAAAAATAAACACAGGGAAGCAACAACGCGAGCTATTGATCTACAACATAATTTGCAAAATACTATCAGGACTAAATTCATGATAAATTTAAGTTCAATTAATCATATTACTTAAGAACTCCCACTTAGATAGACATCTCTCTAATCATCTAAGTGATTACGTGATCCAAAGCAACTAAACCATGTCTGATTAACACGTGAGATGGAGTAGTTTCAATGGTGAACATCGCTATGTTGATCATATCTACTATATGATTCACGCTCGACCTTTCGGTCTCTGTGTTCCGAGGCCATATCTGTACATATGCTAGGCTCGTCAAGTTTAACCTGAGTATTCCGCGTGTGCAACTGTTTTGCACCCGTTGTATTTGAACGTAGAGCCTATCACACCCGATTAACACGTGGTGTCTCAGCACGAAGAACTTTCGCAACGGTGCATACTCAGGGAGAACACTTTTGTCTTGAAATTTTAGTGAGAGATCATCTTATAATGCTACCGTCAATCAAAGCAAGATAAGATGCATAAAGGATTAACATCACATGCAATCAATATAAGTGATATGATATGGCCATCATCATCTTGTGCTTGTGATCTCCATCTCCGAAGCACCGTGCTTGTGATCTCCATCTCCGAAGCACCGTCATGATCACCATCGTCATCGGCGCGACACCTTGATCTCCATCGTAGCACCGTTGTCGTCTCGCCAACTTATTGCTTTTACGACTATCGCTACCACTTAGTGATAAAGTGAAACTATTACATGGCGATTGCATCTCATACAATAAAGCGACAACCATATGGCTCCTGCCAGTTGCCGATAACTCGGTTACAAAACATGATCATCTCATACAACACATTATATCCCATCATGTCTTGACCATATCACATCACAACATGCCTTGCAAAAACAAGTTAGACGTCCTCTACTTTGTTGTTGCAAGTTTTACGTGGCTGCTACGGGCTTAGCAAGAACCGTTCTTACCTACGCATCAAAACCACAACGATAGTTTGTCAAGTTGGTGCTGTTTTAACCTTCGCAAGGACCGGGCGTAGCCACACTCGGTTCAACTAAAGTGAGAGAGACAGACACCCGCCAGTCACCTTTAAGCAACGAGTGCTCCGAACGGTGAAACCAGTCTCGCGTAAGCGTACATGTAATGTCGGTCTGGGCCGCTTCATCTCAGAATACCGCTGAACCAAAATATGACATGCTGGTAAGCAGTATGACTTATATCGCCCACAACTCACTTGTGTTCTACTCGTGCATAGCATCAACGCATAAAACCAGGCTCGGATGCCACTGTTGGGGAACGTAGTAATTTCAAAATTTTCCTACGCACACGCAAGATCATGGTGATGCATAGCAACGAGAGGGGAGAGTGTTGTCCACGTACCCTCGTAGACCGACAGCGGAAGCGTTATCATAACGCGGTTGATGTAGTCGTACGTCTTCACGATCCGACCGATCAAGTACCGAACGCACGGCACCTCCGAAGTTCTACACACGTTCAGCTCGATGACGTCCCTCGAACTCCGATCCAGCCGAGTGTTGAGGGAGAGTTTCGTCAGCACGACGGCGTGGTGACGATGATGATGTTCAACCGACACAGGGCTTCGCCTAAGCTCCGTGACGGTATTATCGAGGTGTGATCTGGTGGAGAGGGGCACCGCACACGGCTAAAATATCGTATATCAAGTGTGTCCATGGGGTGCCCCCTGCCCCCGTATATAAAGGAGCAAGGGAGGAGGAGGCCGGCCCTAGGAGGGGGCGCACCAAGTGTGGAGTCCTACTAGGACTCCCTAGTCCTAGTAGGATTCCACCTCCCATAAGGAATAGGAAAAGAGGAAGAGAAAAAGAGAAGGAAGGAAGGGGGCGCCCCCCTTCCCTAGTCCAATTCGGACCAGACCAAGGGGAGGGGTGCGGCCACCCTTGAGGCCCTTTTCCTTCTTTCCCGTATGGCCCAATAAGGCCCAATACGTATTCCCGTAACTCTCCGGTATTCCGAAAAATACCCGAATCACTTGGAACTTTCCGAAGTCCGAATATAGTCGTCCAATATATCGATCTTTACGTCTCGACCATTTCGAGACTCCTCGTCATGTCCCCGATCTCATCCGGGACTCCGAACTCCTTCGGTACATCAATATACATAAACTCATAATAAAACTCTCATCGTAACTTTAAGCGTGCGGACCCTTTGGGTTCGAGAACTATGTAGACATGACTGAGACACCTCTCCGGTCAATAACCAATAGCGGGACCTGGATGCCCATATTGGCTCCCACATATTCTACGAAGATCTTTATCGGTCAGACCGCATAACAACATACGTTGTTCCCTTTGTCACCGGTATGTTACTTGCCCGAGATTTGATCGTCGGTATCTCGATACCTAGTTCAATCTCGTTACCGGCAAGTCTCTTTACTCGTTCCGTAACACATCATCCCGCAACTAACTCATTAGTCACGATGCTTGCAAGGCTTATAGTGATGTGCATTACCGAGTGGGCCCAGAGATACCTCTCCGACAATTGGAGTGACAAATCCTAATCTCGAAATACGCCAACCCAACAAGTACCTTTGGAGACACCTGTAGAGCACCTTTATAATCACCCATTTACGTTGTGACGTTTGGTAGCACACAAAGTGTTCCTCCGGTAAACGGGAGTTGCATAATCTCATAGTCATAGGAACATGTATAAGTCATGAAGAAAGCAGTAGCAACATACTAAACGATCGGGTGCTAAGCTAACGGAATGGGTCAAGTCAATCACGTCATTCTCCTAATGAGGTGATCCCGTTAATCAAATAACAACCCATGTCTATGGTTAGGAAACATAACCATCTTTGATTAACGAGCTAGTCAAGTAGAGGCATACTAGTGACACTCTGTTTGTCTATGTATTCACACATGTATTATGTTTCTGGTTAATACAATTCTAGCATGAATAATAAACATTTATCATGATATAAGGAAATATATAATACTTTATTATTGCCTCTAGGGCATATTTCCTTCACTGCTGCGCGAGCACACCCCCATGCTCTGGGACCTCAGGACGAGGGCGAACCAGCCGCTGGGTGCCATTTGTGATGAGCACGCCCCTCATCCCCACGCAGAAGACTATGCCAACCACCTCCGCTTCTTCACTAACGTCGTGACATGCCTGAGAAATGGGCCGTGAGGGCCCGCGAGCTTGTCGAGGAGAAGAGCCGAGGTCTCCTCGGGCACGCGTTTTCCCGCGTTTTCAGCCATCTTCAGAACATCAATCCTGACTTCGACTTTGATGCCGCCTTTGCTCCGGTGCTCGAGGTCATTCGGGACAACCTAGCGCGCTGGGTGGATGACAATGTGGATGCTCTGGTCCGGGACTTTGCTTCCGATGAAGAGGCGGCGGTGCTCGTGGCGGATGAGGGCGGCGCAGTTCATGACGGTGAAGAAAGCGCCAGCGGCAGCGCCAGCAACATGTCTGGGAGTGATTCGGAAGACGCGGTGAGCGACATGTCCGACTGAGCCCATGCTCCTTTATTTGAACCTGCTTGCAAAAGCTTGGGCATGGCCCCCACGATGTAAGAGCATTTTGGGGAGGGGGAGCCCCTCATGTAAACAGACCACTATTTCACTCCTTAGGCTAGGCTTGAAACGTGTTTTTGTGAGTTCATGAGCCTCTTGCGGGTTCGCGGTCGTAACTTACCTTAGTCTAGTCGGGCTTCAAATTGATTTGGCAGCTGTGGATACACGTTTCTTCCGAGGGTAGTCCCTTACGAGCTCGCGAGGTTTTGGTCTCCCGAGGGGTCAGCTAGTCCGCCCGAGAGGGCATCGCGAGAAGCGAGCGCCAGTCATGGTGGGGTGCACGCATAGTGCGCGCATGCCTCGCCCAGCCCCCACTCGTGAGGGGGGAGGTAGCACACGTAAATCTCAAAGCAAGGCATGAATCCAGATACTCACGAAATCAACACGAACGAGAAAAGGCACCCCCCGCAATTGTTAATGGAAACACGACTTCAAATTCAAAATCAAAGGCTGCAAATTTGAGCTACAGAAAGGAGATCGAAAGCAAATGGCCACGTCTGGCACCTAGCTAGTCTTCTTGTCTTCCCACCAGCGCGGAGCTAAGTGCTTTCGCTGGCTGTGAGCATAATCATTGGGGGACAGTGTCGACGGCCAGCGCGGAGCATGGTGCTGCCACTAGGACATGGGCGGGAGCCCCCGAGGCCCGAGGGCAGCACTCTAGAGACTCCGGGGCGTGTACAGCCCCACTCATTATTACGTGAGAGTGTCACGGGCGGAGACGTTCACATGCATGAGCCTTACTTCATATCGCCAGGCGAGGGCCCCGCCCTGCGCCACCCTCGACCACCGTTGGGGTGTTCGGAAACCAGGACGAGACCAAGGGGTAGAGAGGATGTTGGCGGCGCCCTCGGCGACCGGGAGCCCTCTGCCGGGGGGGAGGCTCGCCGACGCTTTCCCCGACCAAGGGCGTACCTCCATGTCATACCTGGCTCCGTGTGGCGTGGGGGAGGGCCTGGCTCCGGGCCTCTCCCGTGCAGCCCCCAGAGCACCACTCCTGTCGTAGGCTGGGCCACTGCCCTGTGGTCTTCGACTGATATCGCGTCCGGGGTCTCCTGCAGTTCAGGGTTAGCGTAAGTTTGCTCCTGCGAGGCTAGCTGTACCCCACCGTCATCGTTGCTGAAGGGGTCGGTGAAGCCTTCGAACGGCCCGTGCAAGGCCCTCGCTCTAGGCCCTCTAGCCGCCCATCCTGGACCGGGGAACGTGTCGGAGCCTTCCCCTGGCAGGTATTCCAGATGCACCATGCGGGGTACGTAGGCGTCCGTGTCTGCCACGTCAGGATCCTCGCACAGGTGCCCCGCGCCTTGGACCACGAATTGCGGTGCCTGGTCCGGGCCGTCGCGCGGCATCATGGTGCGCCCTTGCGATGGGCCGTCAGCACTTGTCCCTCCTGGCAACGCCGCAGTCGAGGCAGGATGGCTAGCGCTATTTCCCGCGCTCGTGCTGCCGGATCCTCTTGGCGCCCCAGGGGCACGCGGGCTCGCCGGGGCCTTCCGCGCGCTTCCTCCACAACCTTGGGCGGGATCATGGTGTAGAAGGGTGTTGTACCTCTGCAAGCGGCGTCTAGGAGTTCAGCGACATGTTCCAGCAGCGTGTCGCGGCCGCTCTCCACCAGCCTGCACTGCAGCAGCTCCCGCGCCACGATGAGCGTGGACCGCATGTTTGCCTGCTCTCGTCGGGTGTGTGTCGCTGTTGCCGCAGCGTAGCCAGACGATCGTGCGGTGACGCGCGCGCTGCTGCGCGAGGCCGGCGGACGTCAGTCCGCGCTGTCCATGTCCGCAGGTGTGGGGCGGCGCGCGTGCCGCCCGGAGCGCGGAGTTGAGGTCTTCTAGAGCAGATGGTGGTGCCCGAACGAGCCAGACCGCCCATCGGTCGGTTTGGGCCCTTTGATCCTCACACATCGGGGTCGTCGAGCAGCGGTGAGCTGGTCGATGAAGAACAGACCTTCGGCGGCACCCCTACTTGGCGCTCCAAATGTCGGATTGCGGGTTCCGGCAAAACCCTTAAGGTTCGAACTCTGGGGTGCGCACGAAGATCTCTCCCTCCCCTAGCTGACACACTCACCACGATCTCAAAGTTCAGCCCGACGAGCTCGAAGAACAGGGGACACAAGAGTTTATACTGGTTCGGGCCACCGATGTGGTGTAATACCCTACTCCAGTGTGGTGTGGTGGATTGCCTTGTAGGCTGGGGATGAAAAAGTACAAGGGAAGAATAGCCTCCTGAGGAGAGGTGTTCTTGAGCTCGGTGAGCTTGTGTGGTAGAGAATGATCTGAATCCTCCCCCTACTAAGGTGGTGGCTAGTCCTATTTATAGAGGCCCTGGTCCTCTTCCCAAATGTTTAGGTGGGAAGAGATCCCACAACGGCCAATTTGAAGGGGGATAGCCAGTACAAGCTATCCTGGCAAAAGGTGGTCTTCGCTTGTCAAAGGCTCTGGTGGTGACACCGTTGTGGGCTCCGCGATGACCTCCGTGTTGCTGTCCTGCTGGTCTTGCTCTCGTTGCACCGATATGGAAACCTTTGCCTAAGGCCTCGGGACTCCTTGCCTGTGCCTGCTCGTTTAGCACCAAAGAGGAAATGGGTATTCTGCGCCCACTGGCGCCCGCCTCACCTTGGTCGTCATGGCTCACATCACGGGAACCTCGCGAGGTGCCCCTTGCCTTGATTTCTCCGCTCCTTGCAAGCCAGCCTAGGCAGGCTGCCCCTGAGAAGGTCTTGTGTCATCAGCCTCGCGAGGCTTGGCCCCTCGTGAGGGTCTTGAGTGTTTGCTGGTGAAGATGGCCTGTACCAGGCCGCTGGTGGAGCCACGCCGTGGGCCGCAGGCAGGCAAGTTTGGGGACCCCCGTTCCCAGAACGCCGAGACTGACATCTTCATGAGGTTGTAGGCAGGGTGAGTCGCTGCCATGAACTTGGCCAGGTCCGGGTACCCGACGATAGCATTGTATGGGAGGCTGATGTGGGCAATGTCGAAGTCGATAAGCTCGGTGCGGTAGTTGTCGCGGGTGCCGAAGGTGACGGGGAGGTGGATCTGCTCGAGGGGGCTGGTGGAGCCATCGACGACTCCAGAGAAGGGCTTCGTGGGGCGGAGCCGGCCGTGGGGCACATGAAGCAAGCCGAATGGTTCCACCGAGAGCACAATGAGGCCGGCTCCACCGTCGATGAGAGCCTTGGTGACTGCCACATTGCAAATGATGGGGGTGCAGAGCATCGGGAGTGCACCGGCCGTGTCCGCGGGGCGGTCCCTGGAGTCGAAGGTGAGGTCGGCCTTGGGCGCCGCCCAACCCGGCGGTGCCACCCGCTGCATGTGGGCGGCACCCGCCTGGCGAAAGAACTGCTTGATGTGGCGATCCGAGGGCGGCGCCTGCGAGCTGCCGAGGATGGCTGCGACGGCGTGAGGTACCGGCGCTGCGAAGTGCGTAATGAAAAGGCCGCGCAGCTCCTCCCAGGAGCCAGGAGCGCGGCGTGCCCGTGAGGGCCATGGGGAGCTAGTTCGCCATGACCTTGTCGTCGCCGTCGGCCACCAAAACCGCCTCCTCATACACGTGGAGAAACCCCACCGGGTTCGCCGCGCTGTCGTAGCGAGGCGGCATCTCCGGCCTGAACTTGGGCGGCCACTGCACATGCCGTAAGGCGGGGGTGAAGGCCCGGAGACCCACGGCGCATCCGTGCGTGCTCGTCGATCCAATCTGGGAAGCGGCGCTAACCAAGAAAGCTGAACGGCATGGGCGGAGTGCAGCGGACGGAGAGGCAAAGTTTCGACGCAACCCCACATGGTGCGCCAAATGTCGGATTTCGGGTTCCGCAAACCCTTGAGAGGTTCGAACTCTAGGGTGCGTGCGAAGAACTCATCCTCCCTAGCCTGCCTACTCGTTGATCTCACGGCCTAACGCGATGAACTGTAAGGAAAGGGGACAAAGCAGTTTACCCAGGTTCGGGCCACCTTGTAGTGTAAAACCCTACTCCTGCTTTGTGGTGGATTGGCCTTGAGGGGCTGGGGATGAACTAGTACAGTATGAGAACAACCTCAGGCGGAGGAATGTTCTAGGGTTCATGTGAGCTGGTGAATGTGAGGAAGGAATGGATCCCTCCCCTATGGTGGTGGCTAAGTCCTATTTATAGTGGCCTTGGTCCTCTTCCCAAATGAAAGGCGGGAAGGGATCCTACAACGGCCAAATTTGAAGGGAGACAACTAGTACATGTTATCCTGACAAAAGTAGTTTTCGCCTGCAAAAGCCTCTGGTCGTGAAGCCGTGGTGGGCTTGGCGATGACCTACGTCCTGTTGTCCTAGCGGTCTTGGTCTTGTTGCACGGGAATGTAAACCTTTGGCTGATTCCTTGGGACTCTGCGCCTGCGCTGGCCTCCATAGCACTAAAGAGGAAACTAGTACCTGTAAGTGCATCTAGTGCCCCTTAGTGATTTTGGTGTATTGAAGACTTATAGGTTAAGGGACAAATGCATTTGTGAGTGTACATAGATCTATAAGTCTATGAGGAGTTTGATAATTACAGAGAAAGTCGACCCCTAAAAATGAAGTTCTTCGACTGAAGACTTTGGATTTCTGAAGACTTTCTGAAGGCTTCGTAAGTGAAGAAATTGGTGTGACCTTGAAGACTTGGTATTCATGTGAGGAATATGAAGCGTGAAGACTTTTGTTTTCGTAGTTTCATTTTCTCTTTCTTGAGTCATAGGAAACACCGTACTGTTAAAGGGGGTCGAGGAAATACTAAGGAAAAATTTCCATGTGATGCTCAACTCAAAATCCTACACCTACCAATCCCTTCGATTGAAGCCATTGGAAATCTCATACAGTTCAGTCATATTCTTCAGTGAGAGAGACGAAATTCTTCTGGTCTCTGAGGAATTTGTTCTGAATGAGGAGTTAGGAATTCGCCAGTGCGGATTGCCTACACAGTGAGGAACATGATAGCCCTGAGGAATTTGATACTCAAATTTCCGACCGTTGTTGTGCTATGCGCCAGCTGTCCCAAAATATCTACCCACCTAACAGTCATATCATTGAAGGGCATTTACGTCTTATCATGCCGGGCTGCTCCCTAGGCTATAAATAGCCGCCCCCTACAACCACTAGCTGGTTCGCTGCTCCGAGAGAAACTGACACTTGTCATTTGAGAGCGTCCCATCCTCCGAGGACTTTGAGCGAAAATCATCAAGTGAGGAAAAACCCCAAACCCAAACACCTACAAACCCAAAGTGATTGAGCATCACTGAAGAGATTGATCCTGCGTGGATCCGATGCTTGTTACCTTTGAAGAATGTGCTTCTTCTAGACGGTTAGGCGTCATGGTCTAGAGCATCCAAGAGGAAATTGTGGATCGTCGAGTGACCAAGTTTGTGAAGGTTTGGAAGTCACCTGAAGACTTACCACGAGTGATTGGACGAGGTTTGTGTGACCTTAGTTCAAGGAGAATACGGCGAGGACTGTGTATCCGGGACTGGGTGTCCTCAGGTTTAAATACCTAGCCGCTCCAACCAGACGTACAACCGAGACAACAGTTGGAACTGGTCTACCAAATCAATTGTCTTCACCAACCCAACTGGTTCTATTCCTCAACTCTTTCATTTCCTCATTCCTGTGTTGTGTAAATTGTTCATATCTGTGTTTGAAGACTTTGACTGGAGACTTTCTCAATTTCCTCAGTTCAATTTCCTCTGTCAGTATGTCTTCATCCTGTGTTTACGCTTTCTGTACTCTGTGCTTGTTTTCATTTCATCATGATGACTATGCTTGTGCTCTGCTATGCATACTTGTGAGTACTTATTCCGCTGCAAGTAGTTCTTCGCTAAGGAATTTCCTCACCCACAAATTCCTCAGTGAAGAATTTATAAAAATCGCCTATTCACCCCCCTCTAGTCGATATAACGCACTTTCAGTACCCTACGCCCACTGGCACCCGCCTGGCCTTGGTCGTCATGGCTCACGTCATCTGGACCTCACGAGGTGAGTCTTGCACAGAAATATCCGCTTCTCAGGAGCCAGCGTGAGGAGGCCGCTCCTGCTGAACGTCTTGGTGTCATCCGCCTCGCGAGGGTCTTGAGTTGTTGTCACTGAAGTTGGGCCGTACCAGGCCGTTGATGGAGCCATGTTGTGGGCCGTAGGCAGGCAAGTCTGGGTACCCCCGTTCCCAGAACACCGATTGATACCTGGGTTCTCAAACTGAGGCAAATACTTATCTCTACTTTTCTACATCACCCTTTCCTCTTTAAGGGAAAAACCAACGCAAGCTCAAGAAGTAGCACTCACCAGAAAGTTTGACAAGTGACTGGATAGCTCAAGAGTGGGATTTGCTCCTTCGATGATGAAGAGATATTCTTAGGGCCCTATCTGTGTGACGACATCCAACATCGTCTGGCCAGGCACAGGTGACTACGTCACTGATACGTCTCCAACATATATATAATTTATGAAGTATTCATGCCATGTTTACAACAATTCTATATGGTTTTGGTATGATTTGAATGAACTAACCCAGACTGATGATGTTTTCAGCAGAACTACCGCGCTATTGTTAATGGGCTGAAACTTTTTGATGATTTTTTGGAACAAAAGAGACACTAGAAGCTTCGTGGGAGTACCAGAAGATCCACGAGGGCCCCACAAGCCACCAGGGTGCGCCCTGGTGCCTCGCGCCCCCCTGTGGCACCTCTTTGCATGAGACTGATGCCAAAAAATCCTATAAATAAAGAAACCCCCAGAAATAACCCTAGAACTTCGACTCTGCCGCCGCAAGCCTCCATACCTTCGAAATACCATTTGGATCCCTATTTTGGCACCTTACCAGAGGGGAAAATCATCACTGGAGGCCATCTTCATCATCCAAGCAGTCTCCATGATGAGGAGGGAGTAGTTCACCCTCGGGGCTGAGAGTATGTACTAGTAGCTATGTGTTTGAGATCTCTCTCTCTCTCTCGTGTTCTTGATTTGGCAAGATCTTGATGTACTGTGAGCTTTGTTATTATAGTTGGATCATATGGTGTTTCTCCCTCTCTATCTTGTTGTGATGAATTGATTTTTGACCATTGAGGTTTCACTATTATCAGATTGAACACTTTTATGGATTTGAGAACACTTGATGTATGTCTTGCATATGAATACCTGTGGTGACAATGGGGTATTATATTGATTCACTTGATGTATGTTTTGGCACTCAGCTCGCGAATTCCTGAGGTGACATTGGGGTAATCTATGCATAGGGGTTGATGCATGTTTTCATCCTACTTTCTCTGGTAGAACTCTTGGGGCACTCTTTGAAGTTCTTTGTGTTGGATTGAATATTATGAATCTGAAGTTGTTTGATGCATATCATATAATTGACCCACGGATACTTGTCGTAACACTGGAGTATCTAGGTGACATTGGGGTTGGTTGATGTGTGTCATATGGTGTTATTTTAGTATGAACTCTAGGGCCGTTCATGACACTTATAAGGATGGCTCAATAGATTGATCGGAGAAGATAACTTTGAGGTGGTTTCGTACCCCTCGACAGTTTTATCTTATGTTCTCTGTTAGATAAGAACTTTGGAGCGATTCTTTGTCGCACGTTGAGGGACTGTTATATGATTCAATTATGTTAGCACTGCTGAGATATTGCACTAGTGAAAGTATGATCCGTAGGCCTTGTTTATAAGCATTGCAATACCGTTTGTGCTCCAATTTATCACTTGCTACCTTGCTGTTTTTTTATTTTCAGATGACAAAAACTTATATCTACTATCCATACTACACTTGTATCACCATCGCTTCGCCGAACTAGTGCACAGAGTCCAGAGTGTTTTGACCAATCACAACTAGTACAGTTACTCGCCGGCGAGAAGTAAAGTTGTCGGCGTTCTGGGAACGGGGGACCCCAGACTTGCCTGCCTGCGGCCCACGGCGTGGCTCTGCAAGCGGGCCCGTACGGCCCATCCTCACCAACAAGCATTCAACACCCTCGCGAGGGGCCAAGCCTCGCAAGGCGGACGAAACAAGACCTCCTCAGGAGCGGCCTCACCAGGTTGGCTCGCGAGGGGCAGAGAGTTCAAGGCAAGGCATACCTCGCGAGGTTCACGTGACGTGAGCCATGACGATCGAGGCCAGGCGGGCGCCCCGTGCAGCGTCCTTGTTTCCTCTTTGGTTCAGGGAAGCAAGCGCAGGCGCGGAGTACCGAGGCGTCAAGCAAAGGTTTCCATATCGGTGCAACGAGACCAAGACCAGCAGGACGGCAAGACGGAGGTCACCATGGAGCCCAAGGCGGCGTCACCACCAAAGCCTTTGGCAGGCGAAGACTGCTTTTGTCAGGATAAACTGTACTAGTTGTCCCCTTTCAAATTGGCCGTTGTTTGCTCCCTTCCCGCTTAATATTTGGGGAGAGGACCAGGGCCTCTATAAATAGGACAAGCCACCACCGTAGGAGGCAACTCATCAAGAGACAACAGAGCCTCAAGATCTGATCTGATCTTGAGCCAATCCTTAGCCACACATCAAGCACAAGAACACCTCAACCTCAGGAGGTTGTTCTTCCCCTTGTACTATTCATCCATAGCCCAAGAGGCAATCCACGACCACCACACTGGAGTAGGGTATTACACCACAATGGTGGCCCGAACCAGTATAAATCTTGTGTCCCTTGTGTTGTGAGTTCATCGAGTTAGTCCTTGAGATCTAAGCAAGCTAGGACATGGATCGGTAGGGGAAGATCTTCGCGTGCCCCCCAGTGTTCGAACCTTGAGGGTTTTGTCGGAACCCCTGATCCGACATTTGGCACGCCAGGTAGGGGTGCGTCGTGGCTTTCCTTCCATCGATCTGCGCTCCGCCACCACCACGCGCCGCCCTCATGGCAGGCGTCCCGCTCCCGGCTTCGATGACTGGCGTCGACGATGGCGCCAGGGGGCTCCGAGCCCTGGCCCCGGCCTTGCGGCAGGTACAGTGGCCGCCCAAGTTCAAGCCGGAGATGCCGCCGCGCTATGACGGCGCGGCGGACCCATCAGCTTTCCTGCTGGCGTACGAGGAGGCCGTCCTCGAGGCCGGGGGTGATGACAAGGTCATGGCCAACTGGCTTCCCATGGCCCTCACTGGTGCGCTGCGCGCCTGGCTGCTCAACTTCCCCGGATCCATGGTGGCGTCTTGGGAGGAGCTGCGCAACCTCTTCACCGCGTGATACGTGGCACTGGCGCACCACGCGGTCACGGCCTTGCTGGGTGGCTCTCAAGCACCGCCTTCAGATCGCCATATCAAGCCGTTCCTTCCCAAGGTTGGCGCCGCTTCCAAGCGCTTGGGGGCTCCGCGGGCTGGGCTGCACCCGACCTCATCTTCGACTTAGAAGACCACCCCGTCACCACCGCCGGCGCGGGTATGCTCCCGATGCTTTGCACACCCACCATTTGCAACGTGGCCGTCTCCAAGACCCTCATCGACGGTGGCGTCGGCCTCAACGTGCTCTCCGTGGAAGCCTTCAGCCTTCTTCACATGCCGCTCAAGCGACTCCGCCTCAGCAAGCCTTTCTCAGGAGTTGGCGGCGGCACCGCCCACCCCCTGGGGTAGATCCGCCTCCCTGTCACCTTTGGCACGCGTGACAACTACCACACCGAGCTGGTCGACTTTGACATCGCCCACATCGGCCTCCCGTACAACGCCATCCTTGGGTACCCAGCTCTGGCCCAGTTCATGGCAGCGACCCATCCGGCCTACAACCTCATGAAGATGCCTGGAAGCAAAGGCATCCTCACCGTCAAGGGGGACATCAAGGAGGCCTTGACGGCGCTCAAGCTTGCCATCAAGCCCACCGCGGTGGCACAGCCCGCCGGCGCGGGCACCTCCGAGGCCGAGGGAGCCGCACCAACCAAGAAGAAGCAACTGTTCACCCAAGGCAAGACAGAAACCAAGCAGGTGAAGGAAATATGCCCTAGAGGCAATAATAAAGTTATTATTTATTTCCTTATATCATGATAAATGTTTATTATTCATGCTAGAATTGTATTAACCGGAAACATAATACATGTGTGAATACATAGATAAACAGAGTGTCCCTAGTATGCCTCTACTTGACTAGCTTGTTGATCAAAGATGGTTATGTTTCCTAGCCATAGACATGAGTTGTCATTTGATTAACGGGATCACATCATTAGGTGAATGATGTGATTGACTTGACCCATTCCATTAGCTTAGCACTCGATCGTTTAGTATGTTGCTATTGCTTTCTTCATGACTTATACATGTTCCTATGACTATGAGATTATGCAACTCCCGTTTACCGGAGGAACACTTTGTGTGCTACCAAACGTCACAACGTAACTGGGTGATTATAAAGGTGCTCTACAGGTGTCTCCAAAGGTACTTGTTGGGTTGGCGTATTTCAAGCTTAGCATTTGTCACTCCGATTGTCGGAGAGGTATCTCTCGGCCCACTCAGTAATACACATCACTATAAGCCTTGCAAGCATTGTGACTAATGAGTTAGTTGCGGGATGATGTATTACGGAACGAGTAAAGAGACTTGCCAATAACGAGATTGAACTAGGTATTGAGATACCGACGATCGAATCTCGGGCATGTAACACACCGATGACAAAGGGAACAACGTATGTTGTTATGCGGTCTGACCGGTAAAGATCTTCGTAGAATATGTGGGAACCAATATGAGAATCCAGGTTCCGCTATTGGTTATTGACCGGAGAGGTGTCTCGGTCATGTCTACATAGTTCTCGAACCCGTAGGGTCCGCACGCTTAACGTTACGATGACAGTTATATTATGAGTTCATATGTTTTGATGTACCGAAGGTTGGTCGGAGTCCCGGATGTGATCACGGACATGACGAGGAGTCTCGAAATGGTCGAGACATAAAGATTGATATATTGGAAGCCTATGTTTGTACATCGGAAGTGTTCCGGGTGAAATCGGGATTTTTCCGGAGTACCGGGAGGTTACCGGAACCCCCCCGGTAACTTAATGGGCCTTAGTGGGCCTAGGTGGAAGAGAGGAGAGGAGGCCAGGGCAGGGCCACGCGCCCCTCCCCCCAGTCCGAATATGACAAGGAGAGGGGGGCGGCGGCCCCCCCTTCCTTCCTCCCCTCCACCTTTCCCCCTTCCTCTCCTAGTCCAACATGGAAAAGGGGGGGAGTCCTACTCCCGGTAGGAGTAGGACTCCTCCTGGCGCGCCTCTCCTCCTTGGCCGGCGGCCTCCCCCTTGCTCCTTTATATAAGGGGGCAGGGGGTACCTCTAGACACAATTGATCATTGATCTCTTAGCCGTGTGCGGTGCCCCCCTCCACCATATTACACCTCGATAATATCGTAGCGGTGCTTAGGCGAAGCCCTGCGTCGGTAGAACATCAACATTGTCACCACGCCGTCGTGCTGACGAAACTCTCCCTCAACACTCGGCTGGATCGGAGTTCGAGGGACGTCATCGAGCTGAACGTGTGCTGAACTCGGAGGTGCCGTGCGTTCGGTACTTGATCGGTCGGATCATGAAGACATACGACTACATCAACCGCGTTGTGTTAAACACTTCCGCTATCGGTCTACGAGGGTACGTAGACAACACTCTCCCCTCTCGTTGCTATGCATCACCATGATCTTGCGTGTGCGTAGAATTTTTTTAAAATTACTACGTTCTCCAACAGTGGCATCCGAGCCTGGTTTTATGCGTTGATGTTATGCACGAGTAGAACACAAGTGAGTTGTGGGCGATATAAGTCATACTGCTTACCAGCATGTCATACTTTGGTTCGGCGGTATTGTGAGATGAAGCGGCCCGGACCGACATTGCGCGTACGCTTACGCGAGACTGGTTTCACCGTTGCGAGCACTCGTTGCTTAAAGGTGACCGGCGGGTGTCTGTCTCTCTCACTTTAGTTGAACCGAGTATGGCTACGCCCGGTCCTTGCGAAGGTTAAAACAGCACCAACTTGACAAACTATCGTTGTGGTTTTGATGCGTAGGTAAGAATGGTTCTTGCTAAGCCCGTAGCAGCCACGTAAAACTTGCGACAACAAAGTAGAGGACGTCTAACTTGTTTTTGTAGGGCATGTTGTGATGTGATATGGTCAAGATGTGATGCTATATTTTATTGTATGAGATGATCATGTTTTGTAACCGAGTTATCGGCAACTGGCAGGAGCCATATGGTTGTCGCTTTATTGTATGCAATGCAATCGCCATGTAATTGTTTTACTTTATCACTAAGCGGTAGCGATAGTCGTAAAAGCAATAGTTGGCGAGACGACAACGATGCTACGATGGAGATCAAGGTGTCGCGCCGGTGACGATGGTGATCATGACGGTGCTTCGGAGATGGAGATCAGAAGCACAAGATGATGATGGCCATATCATATCACTTATATTGATTGCATGTGATGTTTATCTTTTATGCATCTTATCTTGCTTTGATTGACGGTAGCATTATAAGATGATCTCTCACTAAAATTTCAAGATAAAAGTGTTCTCCCTGAGTATGCACCGTTGCCAAAGTTCGTCGTGCCCAGACACCACGTGATGATCGGGTGTGATAAGCTCTACGTCCATCTACAATGGGTGCAAGCCAGTTTTGCACACGCAGAATACTCAGGTTAAACTTAACGAGCCTAGCATATGCAGATATGGCCTCGGAACACTAAGACCGAAAGATCGAGCGTGAATCATATAGTAGATAGGATCAACATAGTGATGTTCACCATTGAAAACTACTCCATTTCACGTGATGATCGGTTATGGTTTAGTTGATTTGGATCACGTAATCACTTAGATGATTAGAGGGATGTCTATCTAAGTGGGATTTCTTAAGTAATATGATTAATAGAACTTAAATTTATCATGAACTTAGTACCTGATAGTATCTTGCTTCTCTTTGTTAATTGTAGATAGATGGCCCGTGCTGTCGTTCCGTTGAATTTTAATGCGTTCCTTGAGAAAGCAAAGTTGAAAGATGATGGTAGAAATTACACGGACTGGGTCCGTAACTTGAGGATTATCCTCATTGCTGCACAGAAAAATTACGTCCTGGAAGCACCGCTGGGTGCCAGGCCTGCTGCAAGAGCAACACTAGAAGTTATGAACGTCTGGCAGAGCAAAGCTGATGACTACTCGATAGTTCAGTGTGCCATGCTTTACGGCTTAGAACCGGGTCTTCAACGACGTTTTGAACGTCATGGAGCATATGAGATGTTCCAGGAGTTGAAGTTAATATTTCAAGCAAATGCCCGGATTGAGAGATATGAAGTCTCCAATAAGTTCTACAGCTGCAAGATGGAAGAAAATAGTTCTGTCAGTGAGCATATACTCAAAATGTCTGGGTATAATAATCACTTGATTCAACTGGGAGTTAATCTTCCGGTTGATAGCGTCATTGACAGAATTCTTCAATCACTGCGACCAAGCTACAAGAGCTTCGTGATGAACTATAACATGCAAGGGATGAACAAGACAATTCCCGAGCTCTTCGCAATGCTAAAGGCAGCAGAGGTAGAAATCAAAAAGGAGCATCAAGTGTTGATGGTCAATAAGACCACTAGTTTCAAGAAAAAGGGCAAAGGGAAGAAGAAGGGGAACTTCAAGAAGAACAGCAAGCAAGTTGCTGTTCAGGAGAAGAAACCCAAATCTGGACCCAAGCCTGAGACTGAGTGCTTCTACTGCAAGCAGACTGGTCACTGGAAGCGGAACTGCCCCAAGTATTTGGCGGATAAGAAGGATGGCAAGGTGAACAAAGGTATATGTGATATACATGTTATTGATGTGTACCTTACCAGAGCTCACAGTAGCACCTGGGTATTTGATACTGGTTCTGTTGCTAATATTTGCAACTCGAAACAGGGACTATGGATTAACCGAACACTGGCCAAGGACGAGGTGACGATGCGCGTGGGAAACGGTTCCAAAGTCGATGTGATCGCCGTCGGCACGCTACCTCTACATCTACCTTCGGGATTAATATTAGACCTAAATAATTGTTATTTGGTGCCAGCGTTGAGCATGAACATTATATCTGGATCTTGTTTGATGTGAGACGGTTATTCATTTAAATCAGAGAATAATGGTTGTTCTATTTATATGAGTAATATCTTTTATGGTCATGCACCCTTGAAGAGTGGTCTATTTTAATGAATCTCGGTAGTAGTGACACACATATTCATAATGTCGAAGCCAAAAGATGCAGAGTTGATAATGATAGTGCAACTTATTTGTGGCACTGCCGTTTAGGTCATATCGGTGTAAAGCGCATGAAGAAACTCCATAATGATGGACTTTTGGAATCACTTGGTACTTGCGAACCGTGTCTCACGGGCAAGATGACTAAAACACCGTTCTCCGGAACTATGGAGAGAGCAACTGATTTGTTGGAAATCATACATACAGATCTATGTGGTCCGATGAATATTGAGGCTCGTGGCGGATATCGTTATTTTCTCAACTTCACAGATCATTTAGCAGATATGGGTATATCTACTTAATGAAACATAAGTCTGAAACATTTGAAAAGTTCAAAGAATTTCAGAGCGAAGTTGAAAATCATCGTAACAAGAAAATAAAGTTTCAACGATCAGATCGTGGAGGAGAATATTTGAGTTACGGCGAGTTGTGCCGGTGGACACTGTCGGCAACCCACCTCGCCACTCAGCCCTCGCCAGGACTCCATCGTACTTTTCTGAGGTTGGGGCCCGCCGACCGCCGGGCCTCCGTTACTTGGAACCTGTCGGACCGCCGCCAGCGCCCACGCCCTCGTTCCCACACCTACCGGAGCCCCACCACCGCAAGCCGTTTCCTGGAAACAACCGCTCATGGGGATGGGACAAATTGTGGTTGTTCTTTAGATTGGTGGCGAATTCACCATAGATGTTCATGGGCTTATGTCCTATTCTGGTGGAAAGGCACATGCAACTCTTATCAAAAGTGACTGAACTTTCAGTGCATTTAAGCATGAGAAATCTTCAACGCTTAATAATCTCAAAGTCGACCAGTTCTTGTTCAAGTATTTCCTCCCCAAGAATAATCGAACCTTGATTTCTATTTCCAATGACAATGATCTACGCGGCATGGTTGAATTCCATGTAGAGTCGGAGACGACGTACATTTATGTCATAAAGAAGGTCAACATCAGTGCAAAGAGCGTTGTTGCTGACTCGGCCAAGTATGGGGATGGCTCAGCAACTCTGTCATTGTCCTAGCAACTCTGGATGGGTCTAAGAGACAAAAGGTGTGCGCAGAGTGGAAGGATACGATCACTGGAGTCGGCCAAGTATTTGAAAGTCCTAAAGATTTCTGTGTTTTCCAGGATGCTTTGCATAAAATGTACTGGTGAAGATTGCCCATGGCGGATACATGCTTCCAAGTCTCCTTCCAACATAGATTTCATGATCAAGAAAATGTCTGAAACACACACCTGTGAATCTAAAACTGTGAAAAGTCATCGTTTGGCGTCATAGGGATGGGTTGCTAGTGTTATTAAGGAAAAGTTACGTGATAGCCCACACTATAAGCCAAGAGACATTGCAAATGATCGCCAACAGGAGTATGGACTGTGCCTAAATTACTCGCAGGCTTGGTGTGAAACATTAGTTACTCAGCGAGAACTTTATGGCGCACATGATGAGGCATGCATCCAGCTACCATTGTTTTGTGAAAGGACTAAGGAAGAAAATCCTGGAAGTGTGGCAATGATATGTCTCCAACGTATCTAATTTTTTTTATTGTTCCATGCGTTATACTATAATTTTTGGATGTTTTATTGTATAGCAACTTTATATCATTATTGGGACTAATCTATTAACATAGAGCCCAGTGTTAGTTGTTGTTTTTTGCTTATTTTTTAATTCGCAGAATATCCATATCAAACGAAGTCCAAACGCAGCGAAACTTTTTGGAGATTTTTTCACCCCAGAAGACAACTTGGGAGCCAAGGAAGTGCACGAGGGGAGGCCCGTGGGGCCCACCACCCACCTAGGCGCGCCAAAGGCCCCTGGCACGCCCTAATGGGTGGTGGGGCCCACGGAGGTCTTCTCCACCGCCTCTCAGCTCTATAAATACCTAGATATTCCAGAAACCCTAGGGGAGTCGTCAAAGCACAATTCAAGCCGCCGCAAGTTCAAAAACCATGAGATCTTATCTAGAGCCCTATTCTGGCACCTTGCCGGAGGGGAACACAATCACGGAGGGGTTCATCATCCTCATTGGTGCTCCTCTGATGATGCGTGAGTAATTCACCATAGACCTACGGGTTCGTAGACAGTAGCTAGATGGCTTGTTTTCTCTTTTTGATTCTCAATACAACGTTCTCCTCGATGTTCTTGGCGATCTATTTTATGTAATGACTTTTTGCGGTGTGTTTGTTGGGATCCGATGAAGTTCAAGTTTATGATCAGATCTATCTATGAATATTATTTGATTTTTCTTTGATCTCTTATATGCATGATTGTTATAGCCTTGTATTTCTTCTCCGAAACATTGGTTTGGTTTGGCCAACTAGATTGATTTTTCTTGCAATGGGAAGAGGTGCTTCGTGATGGGTTCGATCTTGCGGTGTCCTCGTCCAGTGACAGAAGGGGTAGCGAGGCACGCATGTATCATTTCTATTAAGGATAAAAAGATGGGGTCTATTCCTACATGAACAGATCGTGTCTACATCATATCATCGTTCTTATGGCATTACTCCATTTCGCCATGAACTTAATACACTAGATGCATGCTGGATAGTGGTCGATGTGTGGAGTAATAGTAGTAGATGCAGGAAGGAGTCGGTATACTAATCATGGACATGATGCCTATATACATGATCATTGACTTGGATGTCATCATAATTATTTGCTCTTCTATCAATTGCCCAACAGTAATTTGTTTACCCACCGTATGTTATTTTCTCGAGAGAAGCAACTAGTGAAATCTACAGCCCCTGGGTCTATCTTTTATCATATTGTTTTCAGATCTATTATTCCAAAAACCCAAAAATACTTTGCTGCACCTTTTCTTTACTTATTTTATTTTGTGTTTTTGCTAGATCTATTTATCCAATCTCATACAATTTAATCTATCTTTTTGCCATGGAGGGATTGACAACCACTCTTACACGTTGGGTTGCAAGTATTTGTTCTTGGTGTGCATGTACCGTTTACATAGTGTTGCTTGGTTCTCCTACTAGATTGATAACCTTGTTTTCATAACTAAGGGAAATACTTACCGTTGTTGTGATCCATCATCCTCTCCTGTTCGGGGAAATACCAACGCAGATACAAGCAATCAGGAAGAATTTCTGGCACCGTTGTCGTGGAGACATCATCAACATCTATCAGGTTCCTAATAACAAATCTCATCTCCTTTCAATTTACATTATTTTCCATTTGCCTCCTTTTTTCATCTCCCCCACTTAAGAAAAAAAATTGCCTTCTTTTTTGTTCGCCTTTTTCTCATCAGATCTCTTGTTTGCTTGCAATCTTGTTTGCGTAGTCACGATGTCTCAAGAAAATACCAAATTGTGTGATTTTTTCAATACCAATAATAATGATTATATTAGTTCTCTGATTGCTCCTCCCGCCGCAAGTGCGGAGTCTTATGATATTAATGTCGTTTTGTTGAATCTTGTTATGAAAGATCATTTTTCTGGTACTCCTAATGAGGATGTCGCGTCCCATCTAAACACATTCGTAGAATTGTGTGATATGCAAAAAAAAAAGATGTGACAATGATATTGTGAAGTTGAAATTATTTCCTTTCTCTTTGAGAGATCGTGCAAAATTTTGTTTTCTTCTTTGCCTGCCAGTAGTATCGATTCTTAGGATAAGTACAAAGATGCTTTTATTACTAAGTATGTTCCACCCGCGAAAATTATTTCCCTTAGAACTCAAATCATGAATTTTAAGAAACTTGGGCATGAACATGTTCCACAATCTTGGGAAAGAATGAAATTGAAGCTAAGAAGTTGTCCTACTCATGGTTTAAATCTTTGGATGATTATACAAAAAATTATGCGGGATTGAATTTTGTTTATAGAAACCTTTTAGATTCCGCCGCGGATGGTAATTTTATGGAGATTACTTTGAGTGAAGCTACAAAATTTCTAGATAATATTATGGCAAATTATGCAAAATGGCATACCAAAAGAGCACCTAGCAAAAAAGTTAATTCGGTTGAAAAATTAGTACTTTGAGTGAAAAAGTTGATGCTCTTATGAAATTGGTTGCTAGTAAAAATTCTCCTATTGATAATGATGTGCCTTTGTCTACTTTGATTGAGGAAAATAGTGATCCCGTAGATGTGAATTTTGTCTCGCGAAACAATTTTAATAACAATGCTTATAGAGGTAATTTTAATGCTAGACCTTTTCCTGGAAATTCTTCTGATAATTATGGCAATTCCTATGGTAATTGTTCATACAATAATAATAGGAACCTCTCTGATTGAGAGTAATATTAAAGAATTTATCAATGCTCAAAAAGATTTTAATACTACGATAGAAGAAAAGTTGAATAAGATTGATGATATGTCTAGAAGCATTGGTAGAATTTCCCATGATGTCGAAATTCTCAAGATTAAAATTTTTCCACCTAAGGTTGATGTCAATAAATCAATTAAAGATTTATATGTTTTTATGGATGAAATTAAGAAAAGAACCGTTATGCTTAGACCTAATAGAGAATTTTTAGAAAGAGCGTTTTCTACCGATTGCTTTCATAACAATGATGAAGATCTTAAGATGATTGGTGTTTATTCTATTGATTCCTTGTTTAGTAATATTAAACTTGATGAAAATAGGAATGAAGAATATTCAACTTTAGCTAGAGGGCGTCCTCATAATTCAGAGGGTGAAAATCTTGTTGAAAAAATTGGTAAAAGTGGGTTTGGAGAGGTCAAAACTGTAACTAGTGATGTGCCCACTCTTTTGGATTACAAAGAATTTAATTATGATAGTTACTATTTTATTGAATGTATTTATTTGTTGCAATCCATGATAAATTCACCCAATGTCTATGAACAAAATAAAGCTTTTACTAAACATATTGTAGAAGCGATGATGAAAGCTTTAGAAGAAAAGTTGAATAAGAGATTTCAATTCCTAGAAAATTATATGATGAATGGGAACCTACCATTAAAGTCAAGATTAAAAATTATGAGTGCTTTGCTTTATGTGATTTGGGTGCTAGCGCTTCCACAATTCCGAAATCCCTATGTGATGTGCTTGGTATTACCAATATTGAAGAGTGTTCTCTTAATTTGCACTTGGCGGATTCCACTATTAAAAAGCCTTTGAGAAGAATTAATGATGTTCTTATTCTTGCAAATAGGAACTATGTGCCCATAGATTTTATTGTCCTTGGTATTGATTGCAATCCGTCTTGTCCCATCATACTTTGTAGACTGTTTTTATGAACTATAGGTGTCGTGATAGATATGAAAGAAGGGAATATTAAATTTCAACTTCCACTAAGAAAGGGTATGGAGCACTTCCCTAGAACAAGAATTAAGCCACCATATGAATCGATCATGAGGGCAACGTATGGGGCAAAAACCAAAGATGACAATACTTGAATCTAAACATTATTCCTAGCAAGGGGCATAAAACGATAGCGCTTGTTGGGAGGCAACCCAATGAATAAAATTTATTTTTGCCTTTTTCTTTCTATTCTTGAGTGTTTGCACAATTATGCCTCTATTATGATTGTGTTTTTTATGTTTTAATTAGTGTTCGTGCCAAGTTAAGCCTTTAGGATAGCTATGGGTGATAGTCGATTTGATTCTGTTGAAAAATAGAAACTTTTGCGTCCAGTAACAAAATTTCTAAATTCACAGAAACGATGAAAAATTCTGAATTTTTACACAAGATTGATATACAAATTTCCTCTATTGTCCTAATTTTTCGGAATTTTTGGAGTTACAGAAGTATGAGTAAAATTCGAGTCTTTACGGACTGTTTTGTTTTTGACAAATTCTGTTTTCATTGCATTGTGTGCTTATTTTGATGAATCTATGGATTGTATCGGGGGGTATAAGCCATGGTAAAGTTAGAATACAGTAGGTATAATGCAATAACAAATTATGAATAGGTTTTCAATAGTAATTAAAGAAAAAATAGGTTTTCTTATACTAACGGATCCCACGAAGGTTTGTTAAGTTTTGTGTGATTGAATTTTCAGGTTTTGATTGAGATCTCAATGGACGAAGGAGTAAGGAGTGAAAAGATCCTAAGCTTGGAGATGCCCATGGCACCCCAAGGTAATATTCAAGGAGAACCAAGCGACTAAGCTTGGGGATGCCCCAGAAGGCATCCCCTCTTTGTTCTAACAACCATTGGTAATTTTAATGGAGCTACATTTTTAATTGTCAGATATCATGAGTTTTGCTTGCATCGTCTTGTATTATATGAGTCTTTGCTTGTTTTCCTTTTTAGTTTGTAGCAATCATCCTTGCTAGACACACCTATTTGAGAGAACCATAATTATGCTATGATTTGTTAGAATTGCTCTATGTGCTTCACTTCAATTTTTTGAGCTATGGAATTGCTCTAGTGCTTCACTTAGATCTTTTTGAGCACGGTGGTGCTTTAATTTTTGAAGAAATACTCATGCTTCACTTAGATTAATTTGATAGTTAGTATAATTTTGAAGACATTCTCTCATGCTTCAATTATATTATTTTGAGAGATGAAAATTTTTATGCTCATGTTCTTCACTTAAATTTGCTTGAGCTTGTTAAAAGCAATGGTAATATATAAAACTAGTCTCAAAATGATAGATATCCAAGGGGGATATAATAAAACTTTCATGAAGATCATTGGAAAAAATAAACTTGATTCTTTGTAATATTTTTGAGATATGATTACAGTAATATGTGAGTCATGTTGGTGAGTAATTATGCTTTAGCAAGAATATTGGTGTCAAGGTTTGTGATTCCCTATGCAAGCATGAAATTCAATAGTTATGCAATGAAATTACATCCTGCTTGTGGTACATTATTCAATGTTAGTTATGCTTAATGCTCGTTTATGAGAATTTTCGTTTCTTGGTTGGTTGCTTCTCTATATATTTGCTAGCCTTTCCTTGTACTAAGTCGGAATACTACTTGTGCATCCAAAATCCTTAAACCCAGTTATGCCATATGAGTCCACCATACCAACCTATATGCGGTATTTCCATGCCGTTCTGAGTAATTTTGTATGTGCCAACTCTCATTTTCAAAATGAATTTCCTTTTTTGTGCATGTACCGCTCATGAAGCGGCAGGGGATGGCCAATATTTTTCCATGCTAGAGTGTTATTCTCAAGATGAGCATTTATTCACTTGTCATTGCACGAGAGTGTGGCAGTATTAGGGATGCCCAGTCCCGAAATGAAAAAGAAGATTACTTTATGTTGTCAAATAATAAATTCCTTGGAAAGTGTTGGTATGGAAGGCACCTGTCGATACGGCTGGCCATGGATTGCGAAAGAATGGTGGAAATGGAATAAACTTCATTCTATGTTTGGGAACCGCCTATGATGTATCTAGCATGGAAAGTATTGGGAACTACTTGGTCATTTTCATTGACGAGAAAAGAATGCCTCTCAAAATATTTTATCTCTCAATTTAAGCTTTGAGATCTGGCACCTCGACAAACCTCTGCTTCCCTCCGCAAAGGGCCTATCTATTTGCTTTTATGCAATTTTTATTTTTATTTGAGTCTGCATCTTGTCTTATAAAGCACTAACTAGGGAGCACTATGATCATACTTGTGCATTGGATGTAGCTAATATTCGAGTGTGTTTCTTGAATGGATCAATGATTGAGCATGATGGGCTAGGGATAGCTTTCTTTAGTGTTGATATTTTGAAAGACATGGTTGCTTGTTGATATGCATGAGTATTGAAGTCTTCATGTTAATTATAGACTATTGCTTTGAACCATCTAAAAGTTCAAATGTCCATGCTACAAAATAAAGGAATATGTCATGAATATGTTAGGCAACATTCCACATCAAAAATTCTGTTTTTATCACGTACTCGAGGACGAGCGGGAATTAAGCTTAGAGATGCTAATACGTCTCCAACATATCTATAATTTTTTACTTATCCATGTGTCGGATCACGGTTTCTGGCAAAACCCTTAAGGTTCGAACACTGGGGTGCGCACGAAGATCTCTCCTCCCCCTAGCTTACACGCGCCACGATCTCACGGCCTAGCTCGACGAACCCAAAGAACACAGGGACACAAGATTTATACTAGTTCGGGCCACCGTTGTGGTGTAATACCCTACTCCAGTGTGGTGTGGTGGATTGCCTCTTGGGCTGAGGATGAACGGTTACAATGGAAGAACAACCTCCTGAGGAGAGGTGTTCTTGTGCTTGGTGAGCTGGTGTGGTGTCTCTCTAGCTGGTATAGATCTGTCCTCTATGGTGGTGGCTAGTCCTGTTTATAGAGGCCCTGGTCCTCTTACCAATATTGAGCGGGAAGGGATCCCACAACGACCAAGTTTGAAGGGGACAGCTAGTACAAGTTATCCTGACAAAAGTAGTCTTCGCCTGCCAAAGGCTCTGGTGGTGACACCATCTTGGGCTCCACGGTGACCTCCGTCTTGCCGTCCTTCTAGTCTTGGTCTCGTTACACCGATATGGAAACCTTTGCCTGATGCCTTGGGACTCCTCGCATGCGCTTGCCTCTTTAGCACCAAAGAGGAAACGAGGACACTACGCGCGCTGGCACCCGCCTGGTCATGGTCGTCATGGCTTGCGTCAAAGGAACCTCGCGAGGTGCCCCTTGCCTAGATCTCTCCGCTCCTCGCGAGCCAGCCTGGTGAGGCTGCCCCCGAGAAGGTCTTGCATCGTCCACCTCCCGAGGCTTGGCCCCTCGCGAGGTTCTTCAGTGTTCGCTGGTGAAGATGGGTCGTATGGGGCCACTGGTGGAGCCACGCCATGGGCCGCAGGCAGGCAAGTCTAGGGACCCCCGTTCCCAGAACGCCGACACTAGCCCCCGGGCCTGATACGTCTCCAACGTATCTATAATTTTTTATTGTTCCATGCTATTATATATTCTATTTTGGATGTTTAATGGGCTTATTTATACACTTTTATATTATTTTTGGGACTAACCTATTAACCGGAGGCCCAGCCCAAATTGCTGTTTTTTGCCTATTTCAGTGTTTCGCAGAAAAAGGATACCAAACGGAGTCCAAATGGAATGAAACCTTTGGGAGCGTGATTTTTGGAACAAACGTGATCCAGAGGGCTTGGAGTGGATGTCAAGTAACCAACGAGGCGGCCACGAGGTAGGGGGCGCGCCCACCCCCACCAGGCGCGCCCTCCACCCTCGTGGGCCCCTCGTGGCTCCACCGACCTACTTCTTCCTCCTATATATACCTACGTACCCCCAAACCATCAGAAGCGACCATGAAAACCTAATTCCACCACCGCAACCTTCTGTACCCGTGAGATCCCATCTTGGGGCCTTTTCCGGCGTCCTGCCGGAGGGGGCATTGATCACGGAGGGCTTCTACATCAACACCATAGCCTCTCCGATGATGTGTGAGTAGTTTACCTCAGACCTTCGGGTCCATAGTTATTAGCTAGATGGCTTATTCTCTCTCTTTGGATCTCAATACAAAGTTCTCCTCGATTCTCTTGGTTATCTATTTGATGTAATCTTCTTTTGCGGTGTGTTTGTCGAGATCTGATGAATTGTGGGTTTATGATCAAGATTATCTATGAACAATATTTGAATCTTCTCTGAATTCTTTTATGTATGATTGGTTATCTTTGCAAGTCTCTTCGAATTATCAGTTTGGTGTGGCCTACTAGATTGATCTTTCTTGCAATGGGAGAAGTGCTTAGCTTTGGGTTCAATCTTGCGGTGTCCTTTCCTAGTGACAGCAGGGGCAGCAAGGCATGTATTGTATTGTTGCCATCGAGGATAAAAGATGGGGTTTATATCATATTGCTTGAGTTTATCCCTCTATATCATGTCATCTTGCTTAAAGCGTTACTCTGTTCTTATGAACTTAATACTCTAGATGCATGCTGGATAGCGGTCGATGTGTGGAGTAATAGTAGTAGATGCAGAATCGTTTCGGTCTACTTGTCATGAACGTGATGCCTATATACATGATCATACCTAGATATTCTCATAACTATGCTGAATTCTATCAATTTCTCGACAGTAATTTGTTCACCCACCGTAATACTTATGCTATCTTGAGAGAAGCCACTAGTGAAACCTATGGCCCCCGGGTCTATTTTCCATCAAATTAATCTCCTGTTATTTTCATTACTGTTTACTTGCTTTCTTTACTTTTGCTCTTTATCAGAAAAATACCAAAAATATTATCTTATCATCTCTATCAGATCTCACTCTCGTAAGTGACCGTGAAGAGATTGACAAGCCCTTTATCGCGTTGGTTGCAAGGTTCTTATTTGTTTGTGTAGGTGCAAGGGACTTGAGCCTGACCTCCTACTGGATTGATACCTTGGTTCTCAAAAACTGAGGGAAATACTTACGCTACTTTACTGCATCACCCTTTCCTCTTCAAGGGAAAATCAACGCAGTGCTCAAGAGGTAGCAAGAAGGATTTCTGGCGCCGTTGCCGGGGAGGTGTGCGCCAAGTCAAGTCAAGATTTGACTCCCAACAAAGCCATTTTTGGCACCATTGCCGAGTCTACACAAGTCAAGACATACCAAGTACCCATCACAAACTCTTATCCCTCGCATTACATTATTTTCCATTGGCCTCTCGTTTTCCTCTCCCCCACTTCACCCTTGCCGTTTTATTTGCCCTCTCTTTCCGTTTGCCTCTTTTTCGCTTGCTTCTTGTTCGCTCATGTGTTGGATTGCTTGCTTGTCACGATGGCTCAAGATAATACTAAATTGTGTGACTTTGCCAATACCAACAACAATGATTTTCTTAGCACTCCGATTGCTCCTCTTACCGAAGCTGAATCTTGTGAAATTAATGTTGCTTTGTTGAATCTTGTTATGAAAGATCAATTCGCCGGCATTCCTCGTGAAGATTCCGCTACCCATTTAAATAGCTATGTTGATTTGTGTGATATGCAAAAGAAGAAAGATGTGGACAATGATATCATTAAATTGAAGCTATTCCCATTTTCTCTTAGAGATCGTGCTAAAACCTGGTTTTCGTCTTTGCCTAAAAATAGTATTGATTCTTGGAATAAATGCAAAGATGCTTTTATCTCTTAGTATTTTCCTCCCGCTAAAATCATCTCTCTTAGAAACGATATTATGAATTTTAAGCAACTTGATCATGAACATGTTGCACAAGCTTGGGAGATGATGAAATTAATGATACGTAATTGCCCTACTCATGGTTTGAATTTATGGATGATTATACAAAATTTTTATGCCGGATTGAATTTTGCTTCTAGAAATCTATTAGATTCGGCCGTGGGAGGCACTTTTATGGAAATCACTTTAGGAGAAGCTACTAAACTCCTAGATAATATTATGGTTAATTATTCTCAATGGCACACTGAAAGATCTACTAGTAAAAAAGTGCATGCGATAGAAGAAATTAATGTTTTGAATGGAAAGATGGATGAACTTATGAAATTGTTTGCTAATAAGAGTGTTTCTTCTGATCCTAATGATATGCCTTTGTCTACTTTGATTGAGAATAATAATGAATCAATGGATGTGAATTTTGTTGGTAGGAATAATTTCGGTAACAACGCTTATAGAGGAAACTTTAATCCTAGGCCGTATCCTAGTAATTCCTCTAATAATTATGGTAATTCCTACAACAACTCTTATGGAAATTTTAATAAGATGCCCTCTGATTTTGAGACTAGTGTTAAAGAATTTATGATTTCCCACAAAAAAATCAATGCTTTGCTTGAAGAAAAATTGCCTAAGATTGATGAATTGGCTAGGAACGTGGATAGACTTTCTCTTGATGTTGATTCTTTCAAACTTAGATCTATTCCACCTAAGCATGATATCAATGAGTCTCTCAAAGCCATGAGAATTTCCATTGATGAGTGCAAAGAAAGAACCGCTAGGATGCGTGCTAAGAAAGATTGCTTTGTGAAAGCGTGTTCTTCTAGTTCTTATGAGAATAAAGATGAAGATCTAAAAGTTATTGATGTGTCTCCGATTAAATCTTTGTTTTGCAATATGAATCTTGATAATGATGGGACTCGAGATGATTAACTTTAGTTAGAAGGAGTCCCAAAAATTCAGAGTTTTTGGATCTTGATGCTAAAATTGTTAAAAGTGGGATTGAAGAGGTTAAAACTTTAGATAGCAATGAACCCACTATTTTGGATTTCAAGGAATTTAATTATGATAATTCCTCTTTGATAGATTGTATTTCCTTGTTGCAATCCGTGCTAAATTCTCCGCGTGCTTATAGTCAAAATAAAGCTTTTACTAAACATATCGTTGATGCTTTGATGCAATCTTATGAAGAAAAACTTGAGTTGGAAGTTTCTATCCCTAGAAAACTTTATGATGAATGGGAACCTACAATTAAAATTCAAATTAAAGATCATGAATGTTATGCTTTGTGTGATTTGGGTGCTAGTGTTTCCACGATCCCAAAAACTTTATGTGATTTGTTAGGTTTCCGTGAATTTGATGATTGCTCTTTAAACTTGCATCTTGCGGATTCCACTATCAAGAAACCTATGGGAAGAATTAATGATGCTCTTATTGTTGCAAATAGGAATTATGTGCCCGTAGATTTCATTGTTCTTGATATAGATTGCAATCCTTCATGTCCTATTATTCTTGGTAGACCATTCCTTAGAACGATCGGTGCAATCATTGATATGAAGGAAGGAAGTATTAGATTCCAATTTCCGTTAAGAAAAGGCATGGAACACTTCCCTAGAAAGAAAATTAAATTACCATATGAATATATTATGACAGCCACTTATGGATTGCCTACCAAAGATGGCAATACCTAGATCTATCCTTGCTTTTATGCCTAGCTAGGGGCGTTAAACGATAGCGCTTGTTGGGAGGCAACCCAATTTTATTTTTAGTTTTTTGCTTTTTGGTTCTGTTTAGGAATAAATCTTTGATCTAGCCTCTGGTTAAATTTGTTTTTAAGTTTTAATTAGTGTTTGTGCCAAGTTAAACCTATACGATCTTCTTGGATGATAATTATTTGATCTTGCTGAAAATTCCAGAAACTTTCTGTTCACGAAAACAATTGTTTAAAATCACCAGAACGTGATAAAATACTGATTCCAATTGCAGTAGATCAATAAACAAATTTTCTAGGTCGTCCTATTTTGGTAGATATTTCTGAGTTCCAGAAGTTTGCGTTAGTTACAGAATACTACAGACTGTTCTGTTTTTTTGACAGATTCTGTTTTTCGTGTGTTGTTTGCTTATTTTGATGAATCTATGGCTAGTAAAATAGTTTATAAACCATAGAGAAGTTGGAATAAATTAGGTTTAACACTAATATAAATAAAGAATGAGTTCAATACAGTACCTTGAAGTGGTGTTTTGTTTTCTTTCGCTAACGGAGCTCACGAGATTTTCTGTTAAGTTTTGTGTTGTGAAGTTTTCAAGTTTTGGGTAAAGATTTGATGGATTATGGAACAAGGAGTGGCAAGATCCTAAGCTTGGGGATGCCCAAGGCACCCCAAGGTAAATCCAAGGACACCAAAAAGCCAAAGCTTGGGGATGCCCCGGAAGGCATCCCCTCTTTCGTCCTCACCCATCGGTAACTTACTTGGAGCTATATTTTTATTCACCACATGATATGTGTTTTGCTTGGAGCGTCTTGTATGATTTGAGTCTTTGTTTGTTAGTTTTCCACAATCATCCTTGCTGTACACATCTTTTGGGAGAGACACACTTGATTCGGAATTTGTTAGAATACTTTATGTGCTTCACTTATATCTTTTGAGCTATATAGTTTTTGCTCTAGTGCTTCACTTATACCTTTTAGAGCACAGCGGTGGTTGTATTTTATGGAAATTATTGATATCTCATGCTTCGCTTATATTATTTTGAGAGTCTTAAGCAGCATGGTAATTTGCTTTAATTGTGAAATTAATCTTCCATATTGAGTTCATTGAATATTATGAGAAGTTAGATACTTGATAAGTGTTTTGAGATATAAAGGTGGTAATATTAGAGTGTGCTAGTTGAGTAATTGTGAAATTGAAAAATACTTTTGTTAAAGTTGGCAAGTCCCGTAGCATGCACGTATGGTAAAAGTTGTGTGACAATTTTCACACATAGGTGTTCTTTTATTGCTTTCCTTATGAGTGGCGGTCGGGGACGAGCGATGGTCTTTTCCTACCAATCTATCCCTCTAGGGGCATGCATAGTAGTACTTTGCTTCGAGGGCTAATAAACTTTTGCAATAAGTATATGAGTTCTTTATGACTAATGTGAGTCCATGGATTATACGCACTCTCAACCTTCCACAATTTTCTAGCCTCTACGGTACCGCGCATTGCCCTTTCTCACCTTGAGAGTTGGTGCAAACTTCGCCGGTCACTACTGGAATCAGCTAATTTGCCATCTGCCAGCTCTTTGCCGTCTGCTAGCTGACGGCAAAGAAGCTCTTTGCCATCAGCTACCCAAAAGCAGACGGCAAAGAAATGGCAGACGGCAAAGAAGCTCTTTGCCGTCCGCGAGCTCTTTGCCGTCTGCCAGCGGACAGCAAAGATACTTTGCCGTCCGCTGGCAGACGGCAAAGAGAGAGGTGGCCCCCACCCCCCGCCCATTTGGAAAAAACTTAACGGCCCACCTCTTTGCCGTCTGCCAGCAGACGGCAAAGAGGCAAAAGGGCGGACGGCAAAGAGAGGCGGAC